>NW_026907536.1:0-48943 GCF_019802595.1 Syngnathoides biaculeatus
TTTTATAGAAATCTCCACCACACAACATTACAGGCCTTTGGAACCAACGGAAAAGCTTTATTTTGGAAATATTCACGTTTGTAACTTTTTCACTGCCAAAAACTGAGTTTCAGAGCATGATGGCACAGTTTCCTCAACTTGGCTATAAAATCAAATAGGATGCTTTTCTTGCCAATTTTATGCATGTTTTCTATAGAAATCTCCACCACACAACATTACAGGCCTTTGGAACCAACGGAAAAGCTTTATTTTGGAAATATTCACGTTTGTAACTTTTTCACTGCCAAAAACTGAGTTTCAGAGCATGATGGCACTGCTTCCTCAACTTGGCTATAAAATCAAATAGGATGCTTTTCTTGCCAATTTTATGCATGTTTTCTATAGAACTCTCCACCACACAACATTACAGGCCTTTGGAACCAACAGAAAAGCTTTAGTTTTGGAAATATTCATGTTTGTAACTTTTTTACAGCCAAAAACTCCGTTTCGGAGCAAGGTGGCACAGTTTCCTCAACTTGGCTATAAAATCAAATAGGATGCTTTTCTTGCCAATTTTATGCATGTTTTCGATAGAACTCTCCACCACACAACATTACAGGCCTTTGGAACCAACGGAAAAGCTTGAGTTTTGGAAATATTCACGTTTGTAGCTTTTTCACTGCCAAAAACAGCGTTTCAGAGCATGATGGCACAGTTTCCTCAACTTGGCTATAAAATCAAATAGGATGCTTTTCTTGCCAATTTTATGCATGTTATCTATAGAACTCTCCACCACACAACATTACAGGCCTTTGGAACCAACAGAAAAGCTTTAGTTTTGGAAATATTTACGTTTGTAACTTTTTTTACAGCCAAAAACAGCGTTTCGGAGCATGGTGGCACAGTTTCCTCAAATTGGCTATAAAATCAAATAGGATGCTTTTCTTGCCAATTTTATGCATGTTTTCTATAGAACTCTCCACCACACAACATTACAGGCCTTTGGAACCAACAGAAAAGCTTTAGTTTTGGAAATATTCATGTTTGTAACTTTTTTACAGCCAAAAACAGCGTTTCGGAGCAAGGTGGCACAGTTTCCTCAACTTGGCTATAAAATCAAATAGGATGCTTTTCTTGCCAATTTTATGCATGTTTTCGATAGAACTCTCCACCACACAACATTACAGGCCTTTGGAACCAACAGAAAAGCTTTAGTTTTGGAAATATTCATGTTTGTAACTTTTTTACAGCCAAAAACAGCGTTTCGGAGCAAGGTGGCACAGCTTCCTCAACTTGGCTATAAAATCAAATTGGATGCTTTTCTTGCCAATTTATGCATGTTTTCTATACAACTCTTCACCACACAACATTATAAGCCTTTGGAACCACCCAGAAAGGTTTAGTTTTGGAAATATTCACGTGTGTAACTTTTTTTACAGCCAAAAACAGCCTTTTCTATAAAATAAAGTAGGACGCATTTCTTGCCAATTTTATTATTGTTTTCTAGAGAACTTACACCCACACAACATCACAAGACCTTGCAGCCAACCGGAAAGCTTTAGTTTTGGAATATTCATGTCTGTTACTTTTTTTTTTAGCCACAAACAAACTTTTAGAGCAAGATGCGCACATTTTGCTCAACTTTGCTATAAAATCAAATAGGATGCTTTTCCATCCAATTGTATGAATGTTTTCTATAGAATTATCCACAACACAACATTATAATCCTTTGGAACCAACCACAAAGCTTTAGTTTTGGAAATATTCACGTTTGTAACTTTTTTACAGCCAAAAACAGCCTTTCAGAGCAAGATGCACACATTTTGCTCAACTTGGCTATAAAATAAAATAGGATGATTTTCTATCTAATTTTATGCATGTTTTCTATAGAACTCTCCACCACACAACATTATAAGCCATTACAGGTCTTTGGAACCAGCAGAAAAGCTTTAGTTTGGAAATATTCATGTTTGTAACTTTTTACAGCAAAAAACAGCCTTTCAGAGCAAGATGGGCACATTTTCCTCATCTTGGCTGGTCATCAATGAACAAGAAGCTATAGGCATCATTACCTGGCTAAAATCTGTGCTCTTCCACATTGTGAAAAACATTTTTTTGTTCCATATTCCAGAATTAAACTTTAAATCCATTTTTTTCTGGATAATGTGATTCGTGGCTCATCACCACAAGTGGGATGTGACTGAGTGTGTATTGAGAAATTCTGGAAGGAGTTAGACAAAGTAGTTCTGAGCTTCCCATACAGAGAGAGAGAGTTATGATTGGTGTAGACCAGGGGTTGGGAACCTATGGCTCTTGAGCGAGAGGTGGCTGGGGGTCGATCGCCGCTGAGATGTGGGCAAGAGGCAGCTGGGGGGTCCGGCTCCGCCGACACGTGGGTGAGAGGTGGCTGGGGGTCCAGCTCCACTGAGATATGCTCGGAAGGTGGCTGGGGGTCCGGCTCAACCAAGACGTGAGCGAGTGCAGGTGACAAGGAAGGAAAGGACAAAAAGACAGATGTTCAGCAGGCTGAGTGCGCTGGGAGGCAGACGTTACTGGCCACATCGTGTTTTTCCTGCTGTGTCCTGTTCTGGCCAATTCATGCTGTCACAAGCATCCTGTAAGGGGAGAGACCCAAATGCAGGACTCTGAGGCAGTGACAGGGTGGTTTTATTCCAGGCAGAGATCATACACAGGTAAGCAGTCCAACAAACACAAATGCGCAAAAACACATGGCAAAAGGTAAGGTCCAAAAACATGAAAACGAGGTCGTGGGCACGAACGCTGGCTGTGACAACGAGCCGGATACATACCTGTCAATTTTTCCAAGTGCCAACCTGTATAAAGTATGAAAAAAATCCTGATAGAGGGAAAAAAATTCCTTATATCATACTGATGCAAATTATTTGTCAAAATAACAGAGGGAAGAAACAAAGTTTTTCAATGATTTTTATTGATCCCCATAATGATATCTGAAGTTAATATCTCATTCTACTAAGAGGAATGACCAAAAGGATGGCTATTTATCAGCCAGGCAACAATGACTCAGATATTTGTAAGAGAGAATCACCAAAGAGAATCACTGATGGGAAAAGAAAAATGTTTTGAAAGATTACATATCTACTGAATGTCATAACTAGAACTCTAGTGTGGACCCAAATGCACGACTCGGGAAGCAGGAGGGCAGTTAAAGGAAGGTCTTTATTCGTCGCAAGGTTGTAAGCCGGGAGGTCAGTCAGAGAGAGCAGCAGTATCAAGGACTTTAAGCTTACTGGGTTGGTCGGAGTACAGGCAGAGGTTGATTCGCTGGGATTCAGGATCAGGAACAAGGAAGTGCTGGAACGAGGCATGAGTGGCAATGATCTGGCAAAGCCAGGCCGTCCGCTGGGTCCTATAAGTACTGGAGTTCATTATCGCAGATGAAGCGCAGGTTTGCGAATCAACGCAGGTGTGTAGGGGACCTGCACCACCAGGGCTGGGACTGGCAGGACCATGATACTGAATGCCGATGATCAATTTCTTACTTATAGTGAATAAGGAAGGAGCTGATCTGTATGATAAGGCTAACAATAAGCTATAGGTGAACTCACTGACATTAGCTATCCTATGAAGCCATCTCAATCTTAGTAAATGGAACAACCATATTGACATACATATGACACCCTTGTGGTGAAAACACATTTCATTATATTATTGTCAGCTGTTATATAAACATGACCATGAGCTAGAATGCTTGCAAGAGAGCTACAAAGTCAGCTACAATAATTCCATGTGTTCGTAATGAGGCCCAGGCAGCGAACTAGCGACCATGCACGCTACATTAGCTACGAGCTAAGTCAAATTAATTTGAGGCACAAATGATCAAAGTCAAGATAAAAAAATGACACTCACTTTTGTTGCAGTCAAGTAATACCCCTGTATCGCTCCTATCTTGATAGGTCAGCGCCACCAATAGCGTATCGTTAACGATTTGATCGATTGTGACATGTTTCCCGTGGTAAGGTGTCGGGCTCGGCGGTCCTTGATCCGGGCCAAGGATTTCCTGGAAAGTAACCGGAAATGAAAGTATTTTGCTAATCTAAATCAACATTTGCCGCTGCTCTTAACATCATGCCTGGTGCGACAAAAATCTTTGATGCAGGCTCCGTTTGGAATTCCCCAGCTTTGGGTTTTCCCCACAATAGAGTAGACTAGCGCCATTCATTCATTTGTATTGAACTGGCAGCTTCAATACAACACACAAGGCTAAAATACATGGCATCAATACGTCATTAGCGACAATAAATCGCAGTTGAGGCGCTGCTGCTCGGGGTGTAGTGAACACTTTTTCTTCCCACAAAAGACATTACAGAACCCATTGCCAAAGCTCAATTCCAGAGGCAACATTGCTTTCGGTTAGCAAAGTGCTTTGTGTTGCTAAACCCTTCAGTTGCAGGGTAATTTCCGTCTTGCAGGGTAATTTCCGTGAACTGAAGCTGATTGGCTTGAGGGCAACCTATGCAACAGTAGATTTGGGGGTACAGTAATCCCTCGTTTTTCACGTTTAGTTGGGACCAGAACCACACACGAAAGGTGAAACACCACTTAGTAGTGGAGGATGTATGTTTATGTAGGTACTGGGATGTTTAAAATATGTTAACAGTTTTTGGACTTTGCATATTTGAGACAAAAAGTGGTATTCCGTGAAATCTTTAATTATAAAACCCTTGTAAATATAATCTATGCAGTATTATAAATGTATAACATCACTATACATTATAAAACACTGACTGTATTTTATCACTGTATATTTACCATTCCTCAGAAATTTCTCCTGGAGCCATGTGGGTACTACAATGTTTAACCAACAGTACAACATTCATACTTTGCCACCTCCCAGTTAAACAATAACAATAATATAACATTTTTATTGCAGTACAGAAAGTAACAAAGCAAACACGTGGTCTTCTCGTATAGCGTCAAATGCCATCGTTTTGAGATCACTTCTGTTCTGCTGGGGCTGCCGTGAGGGTACCAGAATGTTTTAATCAACACCACAACATTTATACTTTGCCCACTTGAGACAAAAATTACGATACTCCAAGTGTCTAGTTAAACAATAACAATAAATAACATTTTTATTGCAGTACAGAAAGTGCTTACAGGCATGCTACCCTGAGAACGTCCAATCTCGTCAGGTCTCAGAAGCTAAGCGGGTTTTGCCCTGGTTAGTACTTGGATAGGAGACCGCCTGGGAATACCAGGTGCTGTAAGCTTCTCTTCTCAGCTAAATGCTGACGGGTTGAGTCAGGAAGGGCATCCACTGTAAAATTGTGCCAAACAAATATGCGTTCATCTAAGATGACATGCTGTGTCAACCCCTCATGGGATAAGCTGAAAAGAAAGGAAGAAGATTGCAGTACAGAAAGTCACAAACAAAGCAAACATGTGGTCCTCTCGTGTAGCACGGAATGCCTGTGACGCTTTATTTAGACATCACTTCCTGTTTGCCTCCGTGACCTACCTTTCTGCTGGGGCTGCCTTGTGTGTACCATAATGGTAAATCAATAGCACAGCATTTATACATTGCCCAATTGAGACAAAAACACAAGTGTCTAGTTAAACTACAATCAAAACGTTTTTATTGCAGTACAGAAAGTGACGAAGAGAGCAAACATAAGTCAAAAGAAACATGTTAAGCATAGGAAAAGAGTATTCAAAGCAAAACAGGAGAGCAAATACAAGAAAACTTTATGTACAACAACAACGTGTACAAGGACAGAACGCCATAAACACAATTCCTAAACTCTACAGCTCATACCATATTGTTACACGCTTTTGAACATTTTCAAACCAATCTTTCCTGCCGAAAAGCCTCGTTCTTGAGGGGTTGAATGCCTCATTGTAGCTTCAGGCTGATGTTTACCACATCATTGTTGATGTGGCGTGCCGCTGATTCAGGGAGGGAGGGAGAGAGGGAGTTGCTGGGTGGAGCTCCGATGATGCAGCCAATCAGCTCCAAAAGGCGGATCTGGCTTTTTTGAGGAGGGGGTGGGGGGTCGGGGCTTCTTAAAGTGATATAGTAAGTAATAGACAATCTGTGTTTTTTGGGGGGGGCGGGGGTGAAAAAAAACATGATGCACTGAATCTGTGATAGGTGATCCGCGAAGTAGAGAGGTAATACTGTACTCCAAATTCGTCAACTCTGTTATGGCAACATTTGCATGGGAATAATCAAAGCACTTTAAAGTGTATGAAACATCAATTTTCAAGCTAGACAAAAATATATATACAACTGACCATAAAATACACATCTTGTTTGATATTTTTACCTAAAAGTATTATGGTTAAAGTTATTAAAGTATTTATGAATAAAAATACCTGAACTTTGATCAATTTTGCCGGACATCGCAGAAAGCTTGTTCTGTTTTGTTGTTTGTTTTTTTTTTTACCTCTGATGTCACACCTAGGCGATTTGTGTTTGTGGATTGGGACCAGTGTTTGTTGACGCTGAAGAAAAATTTGTTTCAAGAATTCCCCAGTGATTTCAAGACCAACTCAATCTGTAACAATGGTGAAGAAGTGTGTGTTTCAGCTTTGGAGTAATTTGAATTATTCTGTTCACAGTTAACATTATTTTCCCAAAGATCCAAGCCTCAGAAGGCAGTGGGTCAGGTTTGTGCAAATGAACATGGCAAATTTTTCCAAACCCAGTCAGCAGTCTGTCATATGCAGTGAACATTTTACCTTGGACTCTTTTAGTGATTTTAAATGTTAAAAAAATCTTGAAGCCTGGATCGGTGTCCACCATAAATCCAGTTGTGACACCTGAACAGATTGGTGTTGCTAAAGGAACCAAAAGTGAACTTGGATAAGCCCCTCAACCTGGACAAGGTGCAACAAGCTCACAGGGCCCCCTCGTAAAATGTACCAAAACAGAGAAGAGCTTTTGTTAAAAGACAAGTTCCAGAGTTAAGTTGGTAATCTTTTGTTTTTCCTTACACTGTTGACATGGTTGAATTAAAGTAGCATATGTTGTTCAATACAACAATACAATACAAAATACAAGTTTTGTTTCAGTAAATAAACGACAACAACATCAACTACAAAAACAGGAAGATAGTGTATACAAACCTTTTATTTTTTCAGAATTTAATGACAGTCATGCAAAATGTAAACAATACCAGTGACTCCACCCCAAACCAACAGTATCACAAGGAAATATATCTGGCTATTGACAACTGCAGTTTATGCTCTGATGTGTGGAGGGTTTTTCATTTTAATAAAATACTACATAGTTTTAAAAAATTTCAAGTATTACAAACTCATCACTCCTAGATGAATTTCAAACATGCTAACTAATGTAAATTATCTAACTCGAGACAAATGGTGCGACAGTGACCAGCATCGTGTGTATTTTTGTGGGAGAAGACAGTATTTATAATACTTTGAATTAGATCAGTGAATTGAACTCTTTCCTTTGTTACCACATTGCCAAATGGAGATCATCCATCCATCCATCCATTCATTTCCCAAGACGCTTATCCTCACAGGGGTCGTGGGAGAGCTGGAACCAATTCCAGCTAACGTCAGTCCTCTCCATGTCCCACTTCTTCTTCACTAATCTCTTTCCTTGGATGACTTCCTGTATTTTGAGGTTCCACCACCAAGTCTCCTTCTCCCATTTCCTAAGACTCTAAGTACTCTCCTGCCTGCCTCTCTGAGTACCTTGGCAGTAGTATTCCAGTCTACCGGGAGCTCTTCCTCTCCATCTAGAACCTGTCTCACCTCTTTCCGAAAGGCCACACTACATTCTTAATTTCTCAATTTCCACCACCTGATTCTCTGCTCTACCTTTGTCTTCTAAATCTTCCGACCCGCTACCAGAGTCATCTGACACACCACCATTCTATGCTGTCGAGCTACACTATCCCCCACCACTACCTTACAATCATTAACCTCCTTCAGATTACATCATCTGCACAAAATATAATCCACCTGCGTGCTTCTACCTCCACTCTTGTAGGTCACTCTATGTTCCTGTCTCTTCTGAAAATAAGTGATCACCCTGCCAATTCCATCCCTTTTGCCAAGTCCACCAACATCTGCCTCTCAAAGTTCCTTTGCTGAATACCCATCACTTCTTCATCGCCCCTGTTTCCTTCGCTAACATGTCCACTGAAATTTACACCAATCACAACTCTCTCCTTCTGGGATGCTAAGGACTACTTAGTCTAGTTCCTTCCAGAATTTCTCTTTCAACTCAAGGTCACATCCTACCTGCGGGGCTTAGCTGCTAATCACATTAATAATCAATTACATTAAATTAATAATTTCAAATTTCAGCCTCATCACTCGATCTGATACTCTTTTCACCTCCAAGACATTCTTACCCAGCTCTTTCTTTCAAAATAACCCCTACTGAATTTCTCTTCCCATTCACGCCATGGTAAAATAATTTAAACCCTGCTCCTAAGATTCGAGCCTTACTCCCTTTTAACATGCTCTCTTGGATCCACAATACCTCAACCTTTCTCCTAATCATCATGTCAACTAACTCCTGAGCTTTTCCTGTCATAAGTCCCAACATTCACACAGTTGGAGGGTATGTGCATGCCTCTTCTTCTTCCGCCGACTAAGCCGCTTTTCTCCTTTTTTTTTTTCTTCGATCTACATTATCTGAATTTCTACCTCCGCCTTGCAGATTAACAGTGCCAGGGACGGGCATAATTAGCGACCTATCCGTTATGGAATTCGTTTGATGAAATCTCATAAGTGTTTGGCACAGTTTTGTGCCGGATGCCCTTCTTGCCGCAACCCTCTGCAGGACCAGCCTACAGGACGCACAGGACTAGTCAAAACAAGCAATCAAGCAGCAAACAAAGTCACCACATAAAATACACAGTTCACTTACTACCTAATCTATATCTATATTTTATCGACATGTGCTACTTTACTTCACCTCACTTCCTTACCACACTCACCATTGCTCTGTATTGTTGAACCCAAGTATTTGAAGTCGTCCACCCTCGCTATCTCTTCTCCCTCGACCTTCATTCTTGCCCCTCCGCCCCTCTCATTCATACACATATTCTGTTTTACCTCGGCTAATCTTCATTCCTCTCCATTCCAATGAATGCCTCCATCTTTCTAATTGTTCCTCCACCTGCTCCCTGCTTTCACTGCAGGTCACAAGATCATCTGCAAACATCATGGTCCAAAGGGATTCCAGTCTAACCTCATCTGTCAGTCTACCCATTACTGCCGCAAACAGGAAGGGGCTCAAAGCGGATCCCTGATGCAGTCCCACCTCCACCTTAAATTATTCTGTTATACCTATGGCACATCTCACCGCTGTTCTGCTGCCCTCATATATGTCCTGTACTATTCTATCATATTTCTCCACCACACCAGACTTGGCAATGCAGTATCACAATTCCACTCTTGGTACTGTGTCATAGGCTTTCTCTCGGTATAGAAAGACACAATATAGCTCCTTCTAACCTTCTCTGTACTTTGCCATGAGCATCCTCAAGGCAAATAATGCATCTGTGGTACTCTCTCGTCATGAAACCATACTGTTGCTTGCAGACACTTATTTCTGTCCTGAGTCTAGCCTTCACTACTCTTTCCCATAATTTAAGTGTGTGGCTCATCAACTTTATTCCTCTATAGTTTCCATAGCCTTGATCATTGCCTTTGCTCTTAAAAATGGGAACGAGCACACTTTTCCGTCATTCTTCTGGCAGCTTCTCTCCCTGGAGTATTCTATTGAATAAGATGGTCAAAAACTTCACAGCCACCTCTTCAAATTGCTTCCATATCTCCATTGGTATGTCATCAAGACCAACTGTCTTTCCATTTTTCATCCTGTTCAGTGCTTTTCTATCTTACCCGTAACTAATCATTGTCACTTCCTGGCCATTTACACTTGCCTCTTCTACTCTTCCGTCTTTCTCATTTTCTTCATTCATTAACTTAACTTAAGTATTATATCCAACTACTTAGCACACTACTGACACCAGTCAACATATTTCCATCGCTATCCTTAATCACCTTTATTTGCTGCACATCTTTCCCATCTCTATCCCTCTGTCTGGTCAACCTGTAGAGATCCTTTTCTCCTTCTTTCGTATCCAACTTGGTGTACATGTCATCATATGCCACTTGTTTGGCGTTCGCCACCTTTACCTTTTCCCTATGACGCATCTCAATGTATTCATTACTCCATGTCCCACTTCTTCGTTAATCTCTTTCTTTGGTTGACTTCCTGTATTTTTCTGTATTTTGGCCACCAAGTCTCCTTCTCCCCTTTCCTACTAAAAGACACCCTTGGCAGTAGTATTCCGGTCTTCTGGGAGATCCTCCTGTCCATCTAGAGCCTGTCTCACCTCATTCCAAAAGGGCACACAACATTCTTTTCTCCACTTCCACCACCTGATTCTCTGCTCTACCTTTGTCTTCTTAATCTTCAAACCCGCTACCAGTCATCCTACACACCACCATCCTATCTGTTGAGCTACACTCTCCCCCACCACTACCTTACACTCATTATCCTCCTTCAAATTACATCGTCTGCACAAAATACCATTCACCTGCATGCTTCTACTCCACTCTTGTAGGTCACTCTATGTTCCTGTCTCTTCTGGAAATTTGTGTTCACGACTGCCATTTCCATCCTTTTTGCAAAGTCCACCAACATCTGTCCCTCAAAGTTCCTTTGCTCGATGCTGTACTTACCCATCACTTCTTCATCGCCCGTTTCCTTCGCTAGGATACCTGTTTTCACATTATCAAAAGTAGATTGTGCACCATGAAATTGATTGAAATAAACCTGTGCTTTATCTATATATTTTTTTCTCATTATATAAATGTTTCACCTAACTTTTGTACATTAATTACAGATGTTGCACGAAGCATCTTCTGCTCAAGTTGTTCACAATGAACCAGCAGATACTGAATCTCCTCTTTAGTACATTCCAAAAATTGCCTGACTTATGAAGTGCCTTTCCATGAGAAAGGAACACAGATATCTTTCCGACAGCATATAGGGTAGTGCAACATGTAGTTTTACCTCAGGTGGTCTCAAGATGCTCATATTGAAAAAACAAATCAGCATTCAGTGCAAATGTAATGAGATAATATGGAAGTAAATATTGTATGAGGCACCAGGATTTGAATAAAAAATGCCACTGAAAATTTAATGTTGTAAAATTCACATTGTTATTTCAAAGTGATCACAGTTTCAATGGCTGTATTTCTGTTTAACTTTTCAATGTTAACAAATTCACCATAAAATTCTACCTTTAAAATTCAAATGCAATATTTTCAGTCTCCTGAGATTCAACAGGCTACAATTTGCTGACTGAAATTCAACTGGCTACAATTTGCTGTCTGAAATCCAACTGGCTACTATTTGCTGTCTGAAATTCACCGTCTAAATTCTGTGTTAAGAAGGCAGGGTTACTTCAGGTCAGAACCCAACACCAAGCCAATCCACCTATGCTTTCTTAGTATGTGACCTCACGTGACTAAAAAAGGGTAATATGATTGGCTGGGTGTTGGGTTCTGACCTGAAGTAACCCTGCCTACTGAACACTGAATTTAGACGGTGAATTTCAGACAGCGAACACTTTGAAATCATAATGTAACGTAATTTTACATCATAAATATTCCAGTGGCATTTTTAATTCAAATCCTGGTGGCACATATTTACTTCCATAAGAGAAACATATTTATACACAAAGTAAGCATACAGTTTAATAAAAATGTGATGATTTTAGTTTTGTGGTGTATATTTTTTTAATATTCAAACATACACATTATTTATACAAAGATTTTTCGGGATGAAGACCATTTAAATCCTTTGTACTCTTGGCCATCTGGATTAGGAAAGGTGTCACGAATGCTTGACACACACCACAATGAAAGATGTATGTGGTTATTTCTGCATCCAAGACGCCAAGGGGCAAAAGGCGGCTGTTGACCGATCGCCGTCAAGGCGTGAGCGAGTGGCGGTACCCTGGTACTTGACGTCCTAGCCGACCTCCTGATTACTCACTTTGGGTGGCCTGAATGGCCACCAGACAGACTGGGGTGGCGCTTTTGTCTTGTTTTTTCTCTTTCTCTCTCACACTTATATATAAGAAAAGGACTTTTAGTCTGATCTTTAATAAGGGGTGACAACTCACAAGACTTGTACCTTTTCCTCTCTGTTTTGATCTTGCTATATACGATAGGTACCATAGCTCAATTTAAGTAGAACGGGACGATACTTGCTCTTGAGTTTAACACCTAGCTTTCTCATTACACACGAATCGGATGGTGTTATCCGGGCATAGTCAAGACCCATTCAGTGGTGGAGCAAGGGTTTTGGTGGCCGAACCTCAGAAAGGACATACAAGAATACGTCAATGAATGCCTGGTTTGTGTGGCCAACAAACCCTCTCGACAATGGCCTGTTGGGGAGCTACGTCCGTTGTCCATTCCTCAGCGCCCATGTTCCCATATATCCTTGTATTTTGTGACTGGTCTCCCGTGCTCGCAGGGTCACACTGCCGTCGTCTCGGTGGTGGACCAGTTCTCAAAAATGATTGACTTCATTCCGCTGCTGAAGATTCCCTCCGCCAAACAGACTGCCAAGCTCCTCTTGGATAAGGTTTTCCATTACCGCGGCTTTACACCGACGTGGTGTCGGATAGGGGCCCTCAATTTATCTCCCGATTCTGGAGGGAGTTCTGCTCCCTTATTGGGGTCACGGCAAGTCTGACCTTGGGCCACCATCTGTAGACCAATGGCTAGACTGAACGGGTCAACCAAGACTAGGAGACCGGACTTCTATGCCTGGCCTCTCGTGAGCACAGCACCTGGAGCCGGCAGCTCTGCTGTGTGGAATACGCTCACAACTCTCTTCCCATGGCATCAACAGGTTGGCCTCCTTCCATGTTGTCCATGGCTACACCCCTTCCATCTTCCCATCTGTAGGTGCTGAATCCCCGGTGCTGTCTGCAATGGCCATAGTAAGACATTGCAAGTAATCCTGGGAGCTGGCCAGGAGGATGATGCTGCAGATGGGATGCACCTACAAGTCTGCGGCGGACCGCAAAAAGAGAAAGGCACTGACCTATAAAGTGGGCCAGCGTGTGGGGCTGTCGATGAAAGGCCTCTCACTCGGATGGAGTCCCACAAGCTGGATCCTGGATCACAGGTTTGTTGGTCCGTTCCCCATCACTAAGGTTTTAATACACGGTTGCGGTTTCTCTGAAGCTCCCCAGAACTACGAGTGTCCACCGACGTTCCGTGTTAGCCTGTTCAAGCCGGCTCGGCCATCCCTGTTGGTCCCTCTGGCCGATCCCCCTCCACCCCCCTGCATGGTTGAGGGAGGTGTAGTCTACTCTGTGCGGTGGCTCCTTTCATCCCGCCACCGGGGGAGGGGTATCCAGTATCTGGTGGATTGGGAGGGTTACAGTCCAAGGAACTTTCATGGATCCCGTCCGGGTTTGTGGTCATTCCCAACCTGATCAAGGACTTTCACGCCTCCCACCCTGAGGCGCCTGGGCCATCTGGGGCCAGCCGTTAACAGGGGGGGGGGGGGGTTTACTGTTATGGTCCTGCCGGTACTTGTCCTGGCTGTGCCGGTCCCTGACATGGCACACACTGGCAGCAATCAGTGAGGCACACACCTGCGCCTCGTTCCCTGTAATTACGTCAGATACAAATAGGACTCCTAGTACGGTCTGGCCTTTGCCAGATCGTTGCCTCATGCCCCGTTCCCACACTCTCTTGATTCCGTTCCTGATCTCCCGTGTACCAACCCTTGCCTGCCCACTGACCTACCTCTCACGCCTGACGACCTTGTTAGTGCTGCTTCCGTGGACTGCCTGGTTGAACCCTGACACTGGCCTGAATAAAAACGTTTCCTGAACTGTACCATAAAATGCATATCCCGTTCAATCATTTTACCAAAAAAAAAAACATCAGTGTTTATGAATTAAAGTCCGCGAACTTTGATCAAGGTTGCCTTACCTGAAAAACAACTCATTTTGGGGGAGTGGCTTCTGACGTCACATCAGGGATGAGGATTAGCATGGAGCCTCGCTGATTTACACCTAAGAAAAACCTACTGCTTTCAAGAATTCCCTGGTCAGCCTTCTATCATATGCAGTGAACATTTCACCCCGGACTCTTTTCATCTCTGAGATGGGTTTTCAATGTTAAAACTCGGATCAGTGCCTACCATACAGGCAGATCGGTGTTGGTAAAGTCACCAGACGCAAACTTGGATCAGCCGCTGGACGCGCTTCGACAAGCTCAGCCCCCCAATAGAAAGTACCAAAACTGCAAAGAGATTTTATTAAAAGACAAGTTGCAAAGGTACGTTCATCATGTTTTATTTCCGGAAAACTTTGAACACTGTTGACATGGTTGAACGAAATAAGCACATGTGGGTCTTAGCGCAAATTATTTTATTACCGCAAATTGTTTAACCATTCGCAACTAGGAAAACAGGATAATATTGTGTACAAATGGTGACACGGTGGTGTTGCTGGAAAGTGTTGGCTTTACAGTGCTGAGTGCATTCAATCCCAGCCCTTCCTGTGTGGAGTTTCCATGTTCTCCCTGTGCCTGCTTGATTTTCTCCGGGCACTCCCGTTTCCTCCCACGTCCCACAAACACGCAACATTAATTGGACACTCTAAATTGCCCCTAGGTGTGATTGTGAGTATGGGTGTTTGTCTCTACGTGACCTGCAATTTTTTCAATGATGTCACCACAATCGGATAAATTAACAGTAGAAAAAAACTTCACGCTTCACCTATCACCTGTGTTCTCTCACCTCTATGACACACAAGATGGCATAATTGGAAACCTATCCATTGGCCGGCAACCATTTCAGGGTGTACCCTGCCTCTTGTCCGTTGACACCTGGGATAGGCTTCAGCACTCGCGACCCTTGTGAGGATAAGCAGCTAAGAAAATGCAAGCATCTTCTGCACAATAGGTTGACATCGAACCAACAGATGCTGAATCTCCATCTTTTGTATATTCCAAAAGTTGCCTGACTGATGAAGTGCCTCTTCAAGAGAAAGGAACACATACATTATCTTTCTGACAGCAGAATGTATACTGCAACATGTATTTCAACGTCAGGTGGCCTCAACATGCTCATATTGACAGACCAAATAAGCTTTCAGTGAAAATGTTATGAAAAACATGTTTATACACAATGTAAGCATACAGTTCAATAAAAATGCGATGATTTTAGTTCTGTGGTGTATGTTTACTTCATAAACAAACATATACATCAACATTTACACAAAGACAAAAAAAGCAGAATGTAAACCATTTAAAACCTGTGTACACTTGGCCTTCTGGATGAGGCCCCGTAGGGCAGTGGTTAGAGCACTGGTTTGGTAAACCAGGGGTTGTGGGTTTGTATGCCACTAGGGCCTCCACTACCTGAGAAGGGTTGCGTCAGGAAGGGCATCCGGTGTAAAAATTGTGCCAAATATGTGTGCGTTCATCTGAGATGACACGCTGTGGCGACCCCAAATGGGACAAGCCGAAAGTAACTTTTTACTTGGCCTTCTGGATAAGGAAAGGTGACACGAATCTTTGACACACAGCAGGATTGAAGTGGCACGCGATTATTTCTGCCAACAATTCCCCAACACCATCCCACAAGCTGCCTGTAAACAGTATCTCCCATTCACCTGAAAATAAGAAAATTTGACAATTTTCCAGAATGTGACTCTGTTTGAACAAGCATTAATTGGACAAAAAAAAAAAAAAAACGGTTTACACCTTTCAGTATAAAGTTTTGCAGTTTTGCTCATGACATCTTGGGAAAATTGTGACTAAGATGGGGTTTGGAAGGGTCTGGGTACTGTCTGGTTTTGGTATCAGTTTACCACGTGAATATTAATTATATTTATGGTGAAGCAAGACATCACCAGCAATTGCTCTCAAATTAACGTGGCAACAATTTAAATGGATTTGATTTCACAAAAATCCTCGTTTGTGAAAATATTTCAACTTGGACTGTGGATTATCATCTTCTGTGCTTTGGTGGGATAATAAACGAGCCTAGTACACGCAAATTTGTGACGCACATCGTACTGCAAATAGTTTCTCATAGAAGCACAGGCAGATTCATTGTGCTGTACAATGAACGACCAAATGGTTGCGTACCTACTGACTAAATACACGGTATTTCCATAATTTCAAAACAAGACCAAAAACTTCGTATATACATCCAGGATATCAAAGCCTTTACTATTTATCAGTTCATGACTAACTAAAGCAAACAAGAACTTCACAAATGGTTACCAGTCTTTGTTTCAAACACGAGGCATATTCTGCTCGCTGGGTGCTCACCACTTTCTTCATGGCCAACTATTTCGTCTGCATTTGAATGTGTATGCTTTCGAACTGGCTCAAAATTATACCTTTAACACCTTTATAGAGCTCGTATTCTTCACCGTCTTCGTGGGACCCTTTAGAATAGTGTTCATCACTCAAAATATCAGAAAATTTGTCGTTGTTCTTACAATGTATTTCAATCCTCGCCATTGTTGTCACCGTTTCTGACATCACATTCCTACTCAGAAGTTTCTGCTTTGTTTCCAGCTTTTTCCGACGAATCCAGCAATATGCGATAATTTTGGGTTTTTTTAAGTTCTGTTGAATTTCTACAGCATTTCTATGGAATGTTTTGTCAGGTTCAATCAGGGTGACATTTAGTTAAAACTGTTTAAAATAAGGAGAAGAGACTCATTACCAATTTGCTTGCTTGCAAGGAAACGGAAGAGAACTACACCCCAGAATTCTCCATCATGCTCTGCAGCAGTTGTCCCCTCCTGAAAGCCCCCTGTTCGAGGGGAAGGGAGAATCATTGTTTTGATCAAATATTGTGTAATGTGACAGCTCTATATTTTATTTGTTCAGCAAAACAATTTTTATTGCAAAGAAAATGTATAATAACTGATTTTCAAAAATTTTCCAACATTTCCCTCTTGTTTATTCTACATTTTATTCAAAAACATAATCAAAAGAACCTCCTATTTTAGGCTTTATTCACTTGAATCATTAAATTGTTACCAAAAGTAGAACTCGTTTTCATAAACATGGCAAGGTTCCTGGAAGAGGTTTGCAATGGGAATTACATAATCATCATCCTCGTCATCTATGTTAGTGAAGTCATCATAAGTATTCTTGTGTTGTTCAGTAAGCAATGGATACATCTCATTCAATCTAGATTTTGTTGGGGCTATAGCCTTTGAGGTAAGCCGGTTGAGGAATGCGCGAATGCAGGGAATACAACCACATCCACAGAATGTAAGAATAGCTGTAAATACAACTATAGAAACTAGGACAGAAAAAAACAAGTTCTTAAATTCTTACCAAATGTTATGTCCCACCACTCAGATGAGCCAGAGACCTTCACTCCGGAATGTTCCTTCATTTTGAGATCTCGGGTGCGGAGGCCTTCAAGCCTTCTTGAGAGACCCATCAGGAGCTGTATTAATCAGCACAAAAGTATAGCAGAGGTCGCCAAACACAGACACCATCCTTCTCCGGCAGGAGCATGTCGACCGCAATGCAGTTCTGAAAAGCCATGAGTGATGTTGCAGCCAATTGTTCTTTTATGGCAACAAAACCTGCCTCAGTATAATTTCCCAGTTTCTGCACATTATAATGGATGTAGTTGATTCGATCTACATTTTTATTAGGTGTAATCCACACAAAGAAAATTCCCACCCCGCAGCAATTTGGTCAGTTTATACTCATCTGGTACGCCACAGGGAACGCCAATTGCATCAATTTATGTTGGGTTCCCGTCTTTCCAGGGAGCTCGCCATTTTCTGGAGAGAAGGAAGGGGGGGTTGATAGTGTAAGCTGCCAATATGATATCCCTTTCTGTTGATGGCAAGATAAACACAGGCAACAGTAGTGCACACAAATGCACAAACGTCTGAAGTGTCTTTCAAAGAGTCATATAACTTACCACCGCACAACCATCACACGTCACTATGTGGCAGTAGTGGCTCTGTTTGGTGCACAATTGTCTTGCACCATGTTGAGTTGAGTGTTCCTACTCTGTTAACAGTGCCTGTAAGTTCAACACAAGTGAAATATGCCATTGCAATGTTTGTAGAAAAAAACTGGTTTTTCTTTGCTAGCTTTAGTTACAGGATACACAGTCTTCCATAATGAACAATATTTGTTTGGAGTTACTTTAGTCATTACTTCCAGAAGACAAGTTAATGGAATTTGGGCTGGAATTACTCTTAATAAGGGCCTTGGGCCCATACACGAAACACAGCTATAATTCTCTGCCTTGGCAGCAGTTTCCATTAGCAACAGCCAATTATTATTTAGTTGTGTAACCCGTGACTGTTGAGAATTTGTTCTCAAGAGAAAAAATCTTTTTAATTTTAGCAATATTCCAGAACTGCAGTTTGTGGAGTCTCGCACAGCTTCCATGGGGTCCTTAAGAGCAGATGACAGACAAATAATGACAATGTGAACCAGGTCTTGGCCATGCGCATATGGACTGAGCAACAATTAAATGCAGGGGTCATTTTTACATCCCCATTTTGTAGTTTTCACAGTCATTTGGAGTCCCGTACTAACGTGACTCAATTTAACATTGGGCTGGAGAATTATTGCACAGTAGTCAGTCATCCAGCTGGTCTAGTCTTGTCCGGTTTCAGCTACCAGGGCTTCCCATCTTCCAAATCCAGCTGTCAACTACCACACATACTACCGACCATAACTTTGTGAAATGCATAGAGAGAGACCGTTATGTAAAATTTACCAATAACCTCATTTAATCTTGGACCATGGCAGGACAACAGCTGAGACTTAATTTTTAAGGAGATAAACTACAGTTTCCATGTCCCTGGTATTGTATCCCACAATACCATCTGTTTTTTTTTAATGCAGGAAGAAAAATTTCTATATTTTGGATAGTCTCTGTAGTCTGGCAAAATTATCAGATATTCACTTTGGTGATTGTCACGTTTTTGCGGAATAGCCCACGGTTTTCTGTTTTATTGTATTGCATCACTGTCATTGTTTCATTCTTTCATTGCTGGTTGGCTCAATTACTCTGGTTCCTATATCAGTTATTTTCTACACAGACCATATGTGTCAGTCAATTATTATTACTAAAATGCCTACATGGCATGCTATAATCTCTTCATCCTATTTGGAAGGGTCATGTCTGCCGAGAACACCTAAATAGGGCAGGTGCCTTTTAGATCTTCACCAGCGTCGAGAGTTTTCAGATACTATTAATCTGCACCCACCATATGCCAGACTCGTTCACCTGCCTTTTGGGTGTCTCGACCGAGATGACCTTTTTGCAATGTATCATGTGTATCCACATTTTCCTCTCTGCGATTTTTTTATTGCCATTGCCGTGGTCAGCAATACTTGATAGGGACCTTCCCACTTCGGGGAATGCCAACACTTCCTTTTGATACTTCGGATCGAAATTCCTCTCGAGCTCAGACATTCCAATGAACTCGGATGGAAAACTGACGGACAATAAGCGTTTGCCACGCCTGCAGTGCTTCCTGTTCTGACCCCCCATTGCTCGTGGACAGAGAAAGTCCACGATCAGGCATTTTATGGCTGATTTTTGGGAAAAATAATTACCAATAAACAAAACAAAAATAGCATACTGTACAACGTTCAAGCCTGTGCATTTGAGCTGGAATACACACAGGCGGAGTTTGACATGTTGGAGAAGGGACGTGGCACTGACGATAAACAACAATCTCATTATATGGATTGCGGAGAATTGTTTGATGTTTTCTGAGGTGTTGGTTTAGATGAAGAGAATATACATATATAATACAGAAGGGGTGGCCAGACGTTTTTACCCCAAGATCTACATTTCAAGCAGCCAGCCTTTAGCGACTGCCCGGCGGTGGGGTGGAGCTTGGGGGGGGGGGGGGTGATCACCGTGAATAGGATATGTCAGATTATCACACCGGGAAGTGTTTTGTGCTAAGAGCAAATAAAGAGAGTATAACAGCGAGTAGTTGTTACTACTCCTGCTATTGAGCAAACAAAACAAAACTAATAATGTACAATATTCAAGTGTTTGAGCCAGAATACACACAGGCGGAACCTGACGTGTTGGAGAGGGGTCGTGACACTGACGGAGGGGCGTCACATGGACCTCGGAGATGTTCCAGACAGGCTTGTTTCAAAAGACTGGTGTTCGTGTTCTCTTTGTGACTTAATGCCATCTGTGGCTGAATGGCAGTCATGAGTTTCAAAAGGTCAAACAAAAAATGGAGCATACGGGAATGAACTTGGATCATGATCAACTTGTCTGCTCTGCATAACATTGATACTAGATACTAGAGAATAGATACAAAATTGTTTGTTTGGACAAAGACATGTTACATATCAATTTACTTATGATCCATGACAGTTTGATGAAAGGACCACTTGTACATCCAGTGGAAAATCAGTGACTACACATTTTTAACGGTCTTGGAATCCTATGTGAATGCTATGTGAGCTACATGAATGCTATAGCCTATGTCCAAAGTTGATAAAAAATGCGATCTTATTTTCTGAGTACGGCGTAGGACTATCCTAATGGTTATTTATATCTGGAATATAAAATGCAAAAGAAAAAAAATGGGACTTCCCTCAAGTGATTACATCCATCCATACATTTTCTTAGCCGCACGAGGGTTGCGGGAGTGCTGGAGCCTATCCCAGCTGTTATCGGCCAGGAGGCAGGTTACACACACATGCAGACATGAGGAGAACATGCAAACTCCACACACGGAGGTCCGGGATTGAACCCGGGTCCTCATAACTGCGAGGCCAACGCTTTACAGCTGCTCCAACGTGCTGCCTCAAAGTATGTTGTTAGTTATACAGTAACGGTACGAGGAATAGTTAGATGCATGGAAATTTCCCCGGCTGATGAACGAGCCTAAACTGTGACACCACAGTTTTAGCCTGTCTGGTTGACCCCACAGGAGGTTAAAGAAGGACAAATTTGGGTGGGTTTTGTTGCTGTTTGGTGGACAACACTTCGGCATCTTGTCTTTGCTAGAACGAATGGTCTAAGCACAGACTACGTCAGGGGCAGGGTCAAGGAAGTTTCTTCTGAGTCTGGCTCTGAAAGCTAGCACATATCCAGAGTTTGCTTCGATTTCAAAAATGTTCTTGTTTTTCTTTTTTTTTTTTCAATTATTGCAGAAAATATATGTAATAATAAAATTATTTCTCAGTGGAGGGTTTATTGTATACATGAAATTTGGGGAAAATCTTCCTTTTACACACCCTCTCCCGTCATGACCACACAGCCCATTTGTGTTTTGCCCAGCCCATTCTTTTCTACAAAAAGGATAGTTCCCGTTTGTAACAGTTGGTCTTTTAAATTTGGCCTGCATTTTGTTACTTGTTCTGCCAGCTCTTGACAGTCATGCTGGTCACCATCTTCCAGAAGTGGCAGCAGGTTTTCTGGATTTTAAACTGTGCATCTTTCTAAAGTTAAGTGCGGTTGTGAAAACAACAATGTTACACAAGATAAATGTCTCGCCGTTGAAAGGAATGTCATATTGGTTTTGTCAGATTCCGCTTATCCGCAGGGCTAAACGGCAGAAATGTCCATCAATGTATAAGTGCCATACTTGGCACAATGCCCAGGGGAATCCGCACGACCGTCACCTCCACAGATGATGGAATTGTCTTCCTCTACCTGCAGTGCACTCAGCAGCCAAGACTGTCTCTCTCTCCACACACGCTGCACAGCTTCGAACAGAACCTGCTCCTGATGACGGTAGTAGGTCCTCACTTTGTAGATGGCCACTCCTAGGTGTGCAAGGACTCGTAGCACTTTGGTTACAGAAGCGCCCGCAAAAAGGATTGCAGCCAAGAATTTGATGTTTCCTGCAGGAGTGTTGCCACACAAAGGTTGGGTACACCATACGGACTGGTTACCACATTCCCTGCAGATAAAACAAAGCTGAAGCATGCTGCCAAGTTCCTGCCTGTTCCATCTGTCAGATTCCGCTTATCCGCAGGACTAATCGGGAGAAATGTCCTGTCCGACTCTCTAGTTAAAGGGTTAAGATACCTCTTTACCCCAGCCGACTCTAACGCTATGCGTGCAGGGGGACGAGAACTTCTTAAATCGGTGTCGAGATGAATTTGCCTAGCTGAACTAACTGCCTTTATTTTTGCAGAGCCAATCTGGTCTTCCCTCACTTATCAGCCCTTGTCGAGGAACCTTACAGAGAATAAGGGAGATAGTGATCGCTCCGCTTTTACAGCAGCTTCATCTCTTATGAATCGATTGCACTTGTCATTGACCTCGTAAATTTAACAATCCTTGTTAAGATCGTCTGGATTGGTTTTATCTTAAACCTGAGATTATCAATGAGTGACTGATTAAAATAGAATTTTACGACTAAATGATGTTAATGTTGACGATTGATCTTTGATGAGGTTAAATGGTAGTAATGAGACAACTCAATATAAGAATGGCAAAGATAGATGAAAATGGAAGTTTTAGGTATTTAATAAATTGATAAAAATTGTTCAGATAAAATTCATTACTTGACAGTCATTCCCGCCAGACACCGGGTATGGTTGCGATGTTAAGGCAAAATACTATGTTAATTGAACATAAATCAAAAAAAATGATGAAAATGATAAGACTGATGGTAAGTAGGATGAGATAATTGATAAAACTAGTAAAAAGGAATAAAAATGAAGCAAGACGATGTAATCTGAAAGAGGTTACTGATTGGAAGGTTGTGGTCGGGGAGAGTGGAGCTTGACAGCATAGGATGGTGGTGTGTAGGATGACTGGTCGCGGGGAGTGTCAGATTCCGCTTATCCGCAAGACGAATCGGGAGAAATGTCCCGACCGACTCGCCAGTTAAAGGGTTAAGATACCCCTTTACCCCAGCCGACTCTTTTAACGCCATGCGTGCAGGGGGACGGGAGCTTCCCAAGTCGGTGTCGAGATGAATCCGCCTAGGTGAACTAACTGCCTTTAGTTTTGCAGAGCCAATCCGGTCTGGCCTCACTTATCAGCCCTTAACGAGTAACCTTACAGAGTAGAAGGGTGACAAAGTGATCGCTCCGCTTTTACAGCAGCTTCATCTCTTATGAATCGATTGCACTTGTCATTGTCCCAGTAAATTTAACAATCTTTGTTAAGATCGTACGGATTTGTTTTTATATTAAACTGGAGATTATCAATGAGTGACTGATTAAAATAGAATTTTGACGAGATGGTGTTGTCGTTGACGATCGATCTTTAATTAGGTTTGTCAGATTCCGCTTATGCGCAGGACTAATCGGCAGAAATGTCCTGTCCGACTCTCTAGTTAAAGGGTTAAGCTACCCCTTTACCCCAGCCGACTCTAACGCCGTGCGTGCAGGGGGATAGGAGCTTCCTAAGTCGGTGTCAAGATGAATTTGCCTAGGTAAACTAACTGCCTTTAGTTTTGCAGAGCCAATCCGGTCTGCCCTCACTTATCAGCCCTTAATGAGTAACCTTACAGAGTAAAAGGGTGACAAAGTGATCGCTCCGCTTTTACAGCAGCTTCATCTCTTATGAATCGAATGCACTTGTCATTGACCTAGTAAATTTAACAATCCTTGTTAGGATCGTACAGATTTGTTTTTATATTAAGCCGGAGATTATCAATGAGTGACTGATTAAAATGGAATTTTGACTGTCGTTAATGTCGTTGACGATCGATCTTTAATGAGGTTGAATGGTAAGAATGAGATAACTCATTATAAGAATGACAACAATAGATGAAAATGGAAGTTTTAAGTATTTAATAAAATGATAAAAATTGTTCAGATAACATTCTTTACTCGACAGTTACTCCCGCCAGTCGCGGGGTACGGTTGCAATGTTAAGGCAAAATTCGATGTTAATTGAACATGAATCAATAAAAGGAAAAATTATTAAAATGATACTGATGGTAAGTAGGATGAGATAAATGATAAAAGTAGTTAAAAAAAGTAATAAAAATGAAGTAATATTAAAAGCATTCAAAAGCTTTAGAAATTCGGGAAAGTACACATTTTTGAGTGAGCCTGTTAGGGGTGATCAAGTCCTATGAAGCTCGAGCCGAATTTGGTAATAAGGAATTTTAGGATTAAGGATAAATTGTCAAGCCAACTTGCCCTTCCTAGGTAACTACGTAATATCGCTGGTATTATCCTGGCATTACCTTATCATAGTAGTTGTTTTACTCATGCCCAATCTTAAATGAAGAACTCAAAAATATGCATCCCAAGTTGCTCGAAGACTTCTCCCCGCCAGCTTGCCACACGACCATTACTCCTTACAGAAAGGCCCATCTTTTTGTCAGCGTGAAACAAACAAAGAGCCTCAGACTTCCGTAGCCAAGGTTTTTATAGCTTTTGGGTGGAACAGTCTGGAAGGTTTTAACTTTATATACGCCCAGTGGGAAGGGCCCCCTTTGTTACTCCATCAAGCCCCTTTTGATGGGTCGTCTTGTCACGCCCTTCTTAGCTCACTCAAAATAGGGCAAAGTGCCCGCAAACTCACGGTCACTTCCCTTTTAACCAACAGGTGCATCCTGAAGATATAACCACAAACGTGCGTTCAGTTTCACTCTAGTTCTTAAGCAATAGCATAAATGTATCAACATTCTTGTGAATACAATTCTCTCATGCATTTATCAGGCTTGTTCTCGTTGGTCGCACATTGCGTTTTGCCTTGTCTGAGAGAGACAGTCATACACAGGTTATATTCTTTACACAAAGCAGTCTCATCCTGTGTGGTAACTCAAGGGTGTCACAGGTTTCCTGTTCGGCAACCCAGCGATGCTGCAAACATCCTGTTTGTCACTTGCAGGCAGTTGTGCTATGCCGTCGAAAAACCGTTGAAAACCGTTGGGTGTGAACAGCTGCTGAAACGCATCCTGTTGATGTCTTTATGTCAAAACAAAATGTGATTACAAAGATATGAAAATAATTGTGTTTTTAAGGTTGCTGACTTTGGTATATGTATGTAATACAAAGATATGAAAATAATTAGGTTTTTAAGGTTACTGAGTTGGGTATATGTATGTAATGCGGAGAGATGCTAAGAGGGAAGGCTACGTTTATCAGAGAGACCTTTGCCGTGCTGGTGACCCAATCATGTATAATTTGGTTTGGCGACATCTGGTGTTCAATATGAGAGTTGGTTCAAGGGCTCAGCTCAACCCATGAACCCGAGCCACACAAACCAATTACTATCAATTCGCTCCATTGCTATTCGTGGCATGGCAACTTACTTGACAGTAGGAAGATTAAGAAGACAAAGGTAGAGCAGAGAATCAGGTGGTGGAAGTTGAGGAAGGAACAATGTCACGTAGCCTTTCGGAAAAAGGTGAGACAGGCACGAGATGGATAGGATGGATAGCTCCTGGAAAATTGGAATACTACTGCCAAGGTACTCAGAGAGGCAGGCAGGAGGGTACGTGGGTTGCCTTCTGGTAGGAAAGGGGAGAAGGAGACTTGGTGGTGGAACCCCAAAATACAGGAAGTCATCCAAAGAAAGAGATAAGCGAAGAAGAAGTGGAACATAGGAAGGAAAACATTGAGATGCGACGTTGGGCAAAGGTATAGGTGGCAAAGGCTAAACTAGAGTCATATGACGACATGTACACCAGGTTGAATATGAAAGAGGGAGAAAAGGATCTCTACAGGTTGTCCAGACAGAGGGATAGAGATGGGAAGGATGTGCAGCAAGTAAAGTTGATAAAGGATAGTGATGGAAATATGTTGACGGGTGCCTGTAGTATGCTAAATAGATGGAAAGAGTACTTTGAAAAAATAATGAATGAAGAGGATGGGAGAGAAGGTAGATTTGAAGAGGAGAGCGTGAATGACGAAGAAGTGGCAATGATTAGTAAAGGGGGATAAGTGGGAATTTACAAAGGCACTGAACAGAATGAAAAATGGAAAGACAGTTGGTCCTGATGACATACCACTGGAGGTATGGAAGTAATTTGGAGAGGTGGTTGTGGAGTTTTTGACCAACTTATTCAATAGAATACTAGCAGGAGAGAAGATGCCAGAAGAATGACGGAAAAGTGTGCTAGTCCCCATTTTTAAGAACAAAGGCGATGTTCAGCACTGTGGAAACTATAGAGGAATAAAGATGACGAGCTACACATTGAAGTTATGGGAAAGAGTAGTGGAGAAAAGACTCAGGACAGAAGTAAGTATCTGCGAGTTACACTACCGTTTCATACTTAGAAAGCTCCAGGGAGAAGAGATAGCGAGGGTGGATGATTTCAAATAGTTGGGGTAAACAATACATAGCAATGGAGAATGTGGTAAAGAAGTGAAGAAACGGTTCCAAGCAGGATGGAACATTTGGCGGAAGGTCTCTGGAGTTCTATGCGACAGAAGAGTCTCCGCTAGGATGAAGGGCAAAGTATCTAAAACAGTGTGAGGCCGGCCATAATGTACTGATTAGAGACGCTTGCACTGAAGAAACAACAGGAAGCAGAAGTTGAGGTAGCAGAAATGAAGATGTGAAGGTTCTCGATCGGAGTGAGCAGGTTGGGTTGGATTAGAAACGAGCTCATTAGAGGGGCAGCCAAAGCTGGATGTTTTAGAGGCAAGGAGAACAGACTTAGATGGTTTGGAAAAGTTCAGAGATGAGAGAGTGAATATGTTGGTATAAGGGTGCTGAGGATGGAGCTGCCAGGCAAAAGAGTGAGAGGAAGAAGAGAAGGTTGATGGATGTTGTGAGGGAGAATATGAGGACAGTGGGTGTTAGAGAAGAAGGTGCACGAGATAGACTTAGATGGAAAACAATGACACACTGTGGCAACCCCTAACGGGACAACCTAAAAGGAAAAGAAGATTTAATGTCTAACTTGCAAGTGAATAATATGGCTCAAAATACCTCCTGTTGTTTCTCCAAAATCTGAATAATTCAAGTGTAAAAAAAAAAAGAAAAAAAATCACAAACTGTACTTTACAGGAGGGATTCGGGACAGTAGTTTTAGAGGCAGTGTGGATCTCCTTCAGCTTGGCCTCTTTCTTCACAGTGGTCTTTAAGGCACTTCTCTTTTTGCCCTCATACACTCTGATCCTTGTTCTCCCCGAGAGGGGTTGCGTCAGGAAGGGCATCTGGCGTAAAACCTGTGCCAAACAAATACATATGAGGAAGACCTAAAAATGACATAATTGTTAAAATGGACAGAAGAAACTGAGAAAAAAGGAACTAGTGTCAGTGACGGCACTAACATTACCAGATTACAAAAAAACGTTTAATACAGATGGTTGGTTGATTGTAAGGGCAATTTTATGACATCAGTATTGACACAGCAATATGGTGAGAAATTAAGTCCAATTGCCCATTTTTCTTCTAAATTGGATAGTGTAGCATGTGCTCAACCGCACCGTATCAAGGCAGTGGTGGCTGCATCAATGTCAGTAGAACGTCGTGCATCAATTGTATTATTTCACCCGCTGACGTTGCGTGTACCGCACGCCGTATATGCACTTCTGCTACAAACAAATATGACATTTTTGTCACCCGTAAGACATTTGTCTTGTATTACAATATTGCTGTCTCAAACACACCTCACTTTAGAAAGATGCACAACACTAAACCCAGCAACCTTAATACCTCTACAACGAGATGGGGAACTTCATGACTCTCAAGCTGAAGCAGAACAAACAGCGAAACGTAGACTAGACTTAATAGATCAGGCATTAAATGATGGTCAAATACTTTTTGTAGACGGTTCATCTTGTAAAGATGAATTTGGAAACAACAAAACTGGCTATTCCACAAGACACAGTTTTGTAAGCAGAATCATTACCACCATCTTATTCAGCACAAGCAGGAGAGTTAGTGGCACTATCTGAAGCATGTAAATTAATGAAGGGGAGGGGGGAAGCAACACTTTATACAGATAACTAATACAATTTACCAGTCACCCATGCACAGCTGGTAAAAGAGCTCCAAACTGCAGTTCAACTTCCTCAGCAGCTAGCTATATGCAAATGAGCAGCGCACACACAACATGGATTTTGTCTCAAGAGGAAATGATTTTGCTGATAAAATAGCAAAAGAAGCAGCTAAGACACTATTTTGGGGCTGGAAGAAATAAGTGTGACAGCAATATTTGGACAAACAGACACTCATTGATATGCAACAACAAAGTTCAATACAAGAACAGGAATATTGGCACAAACGAGGGGCAATACAAAAGGATGGAGTTTATGTTAGCACAGAACAAATACCCATTCTACACAAAAACTTATATAAATGAGCAGCAATTTTGAGTCATGGAAAGTCGCACGTCTCAACAGGAGGGATGTTGGCACAGGTACAGCACCATTATACAACTTGTGGTTTTATCAACTCTTCAAAAATCTTTGTAAAGCATGTTTGATCTGTGCTTAACATAACCCACAAGGTAATCTTGGGTAAAAAAGGGGAAGATTTCCTACACCAACTTATCCTTTTCAAAGAATACACATGGATTTTATTGAATTAAATCTGAGTGAAGAAACGAAATATTGTTTCATCATAATAGATGCATTCTCTAAATGGATATAGGTATTCAGGACAAACCTGATGCACTAACGGTAGCAAAAGCCTTATGTAAAGACATAATACCATGGTATGGCATTCCGCAAGAAATTCACAGTGACAATGGAACGCCTTTTGTAAAAAACAAAGAAAAAAAGAGAAAAAATTGACAAAATAGAGAAAAACTTTCACATTGATTTTTAAACATCATTATGCTTATCTACAAAAAGATTAAAAAGTGTATGGAGGAAACAAATAGACTATGGACAATGTGTACATTTGTTAAAATATACTTTAGCATTGCCACTATTTCAGGGCTAACACCCCATGAAACATTGTTTAGAAGGTCTTAGAAACTTCCTAAATTTAAGATCCAATATGAAACTAATCATGACTTGAATTTAGCTGACTATGAGTAAAAAATGTTAGATGGACAGGGGGACACAGAAGCACCAAGTAATAAGGATCTACCAGGCTCTCAGCAGGAGGCCAAATTAGTGGAGCTGGGAGAATGGGTGCTTGTGAGAGGTGTGAGGAAGGAGCATTGGTGCTCTCCAAAGTAGGAAGGTCCCTTTACGTTACTGACAACCCTACAACTGACAACAATAAAATAAAATGAAATAAAATATAAAGCTCGATTTAGGTTAATTTGACATTGTAAAAAGGTCATTTCAGTCTTGGATCCATCTGGAAACATGAGTGGAAAGCTGACTCTTGGCTGGGTGTAGACTTATAGTGTCTCAAAATAGCCAAAAGTCAGAGAAGACATTTAAAGACACCTAACCTATTCGAGACACCTAGATGAAATGCCTACCCTAAAAGTGATTAAGTCCTAAATTAGGAGGCTGTGGCGTAATCACAATCATAACATTCTTCCTGCTTAGGTCATATTTGTGGAGCGTCCGAAAACATTCGGACGCTCCACAACATATACATATACAACAGTCCTATTATCAAAAACCTTTGACACTCCAAATCATTTTGACCACCACCAAAGTACCTTTGGAACCTCCTTCTTATGAAGAAACAAATATACCTGACTTTGCTTCTTTGCGAAGGCAAGAATAGTCTCAAGGCCACAGAGATAACTATTAGTACCCCTTCTTCTAAATCAAAATCAACCAAAGTAAAAGTAATCCAAAATCTAGAGGCTGATGACTCGTTTCAAATTTCAACAGGCATTTATGGAGAAAACAGTAATTGGTTTCCTATGGTAGAACAAAGGTGACACGGTGAAGCAGTTGTAAAGCGTTGGCCTCACAGTTCTGAGGACCAGGGTTCAAATCCCGGCCCCGCCTGTGTGGAGTTGAATGTTGACCAAGTGCCTGTGTGACTTTTCTGCGGGCACCCCGGTTTCCTCCCACATCCCAGACACACGCAACATTGATTGGACACTCTAAATTACCTCTAAGTGTGATTGTGAGTTCAGCTGTTGTCTGTCTCTTTGTGCCCTGCAGGAGGGCTGGTAGGTTCCCCGCCTCCTGCCTGATGGTGGTGGGGATGGGGTCCAGCACCCCCACGACCCTTGTGAGGATAAGCGCCTAAGAAAATGAATGGATGGATGCAAGAACAAACATAAAATCTTTATTGAGAAATTGTGTTGTCTACCTGACAACTTTTACAAATTATCCCGGCACTATTACCAGATGATTGTACCTTTGAATTTAAAGTGGAACAGTGCGTGAAAATGAATGTAAAAATGGAATCTGTGTATACTCTAAGTTCTTTTGGAAAAATAAAGAACATTGTTTTCTAATGACATACCACTAAGTAATTTCACATACATCAAATTGATAGGAACTGGAAGAAAATTGGGAAATTTATCAGCTTCAATTTGTAAAAACATTTTCGTGATTTACAGTACTTTTAAGTCATTGCCATGTCAGGACATCTGTTGATGATACAGAGGTAACAGGCTTGTTGACAAATTGGAAAAAGAAAGAGGTGGGTTGTGTTGTGCGTTGATAACACTATTATCTTATCTATTCATATCTTATTATTATAATTATTTTCCTTTCGGCTTGTCCCGTTAGGGGTCACCACAGCGTGTCATCTTTTGCCATTTTACCCTATCTTCTGCATCTTCCTCTCTAATCAACTGCCCTCATGTCTTCCCTCACCACATCCATAAACCTTCTCTTTGGTCTTCCTCTCGCTCTTTTGCCTGGCAGCTCCATCCTCAGCAGCCTTCCAACAATATACTCACTCTCTCGCCTCTGAACATGTCCAAACCATCAAAGTCTGCTCTCTCGAATCTTGTCTCCAAAACATCCAACTTTGGCTGTCCCTCTAATGAGCTAATTTCTAATCCTATCCAACCTGCTCACTCCGAGTGAGAACCTCAACATCTTCATCTCTGCTACCTCGAGTTCTGCTTCGTGTTGTTTCTTCAGTGTCACCGTCTCTAATCCGTACATCATGGCCGGCCTCACCACTCTTTTATAAATTTTTCCCTTCATCCTAGCAGGGACTTTTCTGTCACATAACACACCAGACACCTTTCGCCAGCTGTTCCAACCTACTTGGACCCGTTTCTTCACTTCCTTACCACACTCACCATTGTTCTGGATTGTTAACCCGAAATATTTGAAGTCCTCCACCCTCGCTATCTCTTCTCCCCCGCCACCTTTCTCATTCACGCACATATATTCTGTTTTACTTCAGCTAATCTTCATTCCTCTCCTTTCCAGTGCATGTCTCCATCTTTCTAATTGCTCCTCTGCATGCTCCCTGCTTTCACCGCATATAACAATATCATCTGCGAACATCATGGTCCAAGGGGATTTCAGTCTAACCTCATCTATCAGCCGATCTATTACCACTGCAAACAGGAGGGGGCTCAGAGCTGATGCAGTCCCACCTCCACCTTAAATTCCTCTGTCACACCTAAGGCACACCTCACCATTGTTCTGCTGCCATAATACATGTCCTGTACTATTTTAACATACTTCTCTGCCACACCAGACTTACGCATGCAGTACCACAGTTCCTTTCTTGGTACTGTCATAGGCATTCTCTAGGTCTATAAAGACACAATGTAGCTCCTTCTGACGTTCATTGTACTTTTCCACTAGCATCCTCAAGGCTAATAATGCGTCTGTGGTACTCTTTCAAGGCATGAAACCAGATTGTTGCTCACAGATACTAACTTCTGTCCTGAGTCTAGCCTCCACTACTCTTTCCCGTAACTTCATTGTGTGGCTCATCAACTTTATTCCTCTATAATTCCCACAGCTCTGAACATCCCCTTTGTTCTTAAAAATGGGAACTAGAACACTTTTCCTCCATTCTTCAGGAATCTTTTCGCCTGCGAGTATTCTGTTGAATAAGTTGGTCAAAAACTCCACAGCCATCTCTCCAAATTGCTTCTATACCTCTACCGGTATGTCATCAGGACCAACTGCCTTTCCATTTTTCATCCTTAGTAGTGCCTTTCTGACTTCCACCTTAGTAATCATTGCCACTTCCTGGTCCTTCACACTTGCCTCTTCAACTCTTCCTTCTCTCTCATTTTCTTAATTCATCAACTTTTCAAAGTATTCTTTCCATCTATTTAGCACACTACTGGCAACAGTCAACACATTTCCATCTCTATCCTTAATCACCCTTACCTGCTGCACATCCTTCCCATCTCTATCCCTCTGTCTGGCCAACCTGTAGAGATCCTTTTCTCCTTCTTTCGTGTCCAACCTAGTGTACATGTCTTCATATGCCTCTTGTTTAGCCTCCTCAGTCCTCTCAGTGTCCCACTTCTTCACTAATCTCTTTCCTTGTATGACTGTATTTTGGGGTTCCACCACCAAGTCTCCTTCTCCCCTTTCCTACCAAAAGACACACCAAGTACTCTCCTGCCTGTCTCTCTGATTACCTTGGCCGTCGTAGTCCAGTCTTCCGGGAGCTTATGAATAAACATCTAATGTACATGCAGTCTAACCCAAACACTGGCGTAGATGAAAAAGTAGCAGAATGGGAACAACTAAAGTGTTTTAACATACATCAACGCCACTGATGTTCCAAGTGAGTATAGATTGGCTGATCAATTGGGAGCAGGATTTGAGTCATCAGGTTGTTGGTGTACAACCGACAAAAATGTAGACAATCAACTGCATTTATTACAACATACAAAAATTGGGTAGTTGGACACAGAGGGTTTGAAGCATGAGCAGTTATCTGCTATCTAATTTATGGCATTCCAAGGTGGAGTCGCTGTTGGCATGTTGGCTGAGAGAGGGGAATCCTGTGCTATGTTCGGAGAACAATGTCGCACACTTCTCGCCAAACATTACAGCTGTGCAGAACTCACACACCAACGCCATAAGAGAGTCACCAAACCCTTAATGGTGAAATGTCAAAAACATTTTGGTGTTCACACTTCCGTGCGGGACTCCTGGATGAGTGCCTTTGGAAATTACAACACCCTGGTGTCCTCAATTTGATATAAGTCACTGTTTTTGCAGCAATATTGTCCTTGTGTGGATGCTGTTGTATTCTTTGTCTATGTGTTCTCATTTGTAAAACTTAACATTGTTTCCCTTGAAGGAACATGTGGTGGAGATGTATCCTTAATGATTTAGAATGTTGATGAAGTGACAGCGATGGTGATTTTCCATTAAACTTGTCTGACTTGTTTCTAGATCCAAATTATGAGTAAAAACTATTTTTTTCTCGAAGTGTATGTGTATTTGTTTTTTGAAAATTTTGCAAGTGAAAATTGTTAGAACTACTAGATGATAGAGAATTTGTGCAAATACATCATAAAGAGGAGGGAAATGTTAGAATTATTGTTTTATCATGCATTTGTTTCTATCATTGTTGCCCGAATCATTCTCTTTGCCCAGAGTGTGACCCAGCGACACATAGAAAGGCAACACCCCCTGCTCATTTCAAAGCAGATACTCCTCAACACCATAAACATGCTGTAAATCAGATGCCCTGCTGATCTCTACCAGGTTTATTAGGACAATGCTGCAGCTTTAACGAAATGTTTACTTTAGTGTTTGTGTTGGTATTGCCATCTGTTTCACCATTTGAATTTTTAACGTTGTAACCTTTTAATCTGAGAAACCAATAAAAGAGGTGGAAAAACTGTCCAAACTGCAAAGTAAATCCTCACGAAGGCCAAAAAGGATGAGAAAGACCCATATCTCTGCTTTCTGGAGTATAGAAACACACCTGTTGACGGCTTCTAATCATCAGCCCAGATCCTAATGAGCTGCAAACTATGTTCCATCATGCCTGCAACAAAGCAACAACTCTGACCTCAGGTGGCTCCTAAAGCTTCTGTCCATGCAAGGAGGGAGAACTGTCAGCAGCGCCAGAAGCAGTTTTATGACTGATCCACTTGACCACAGGTGTCAAACTCAAGGCCCATGGTCCAGATGTGCCCCACCACATGATTTTGTTTGGCCCGTGGAGGCAAATAGTGTCAGTTTCCATGATTCCTGTGAAAATCTGGACCAAATGTTTAAATTGTCATATAAATGAGAATGTTGAGATATTATACAGTGAAGAAAATTAGTATTTGAACACCCTGCTATATTGCAAGTTCTCTCACTTAGAAATCATGGAGGGGTCTAAAATTTTCATCGTAGGTGCATGTCCACTGTGAAAGAGATAATCTAAAAAGAAACATCTAGAAATCACAATGTATGATTTTCTAACAAGTTATTTGTGTGCTAATAAGCGGGATACGAACTCACAACCCCTTGTTTACCAAACCAATGCTCTAACCACTGAGCTATGGAAGGTCATCTGTCTGCAGAACTTTCTCCCATGACTCCTCTGTATCATCCAAATGGTTGGGCAAACTTGAGAAAGGGCTTGACATGTGTTGGTTTAAGCAGGGGAACCTTCCGTGCCATGCATGATTTCAAACCATGACAGTGTATTACCAGCAGTCACCTTGGAAACGGTGGTCCCAGCTCTTTTCAGGTTATTGACCAAGTCCTGTCGTGTAGTCTTGGACGGATTCCTCACCTTTCTAAGGATCATTGAAACACCACGAGGTGATATCTTGCATGGGGCACCACGCCGATTGAGATTGACAGTCATGTTTAGCTTCTTCCATTTTCTAATGATTGCTCCAACAGTGGACCTTTTTTCACCAAACTGCTTGACAATTACTCTGTAGCCCTTTCCAGCCGTGTGGAGTTGTACAATTTTGTCTCTGGTGTCTTTGGAGAGCTCTCTCAGTGTTGGTCATGTTACAAGTTTAAGTCTTACTGATTATATTAAGTGGACAGGTGTCTTTATAAAGCTAACAACCTCACACAGGTGCATCTGATTCAGGATAATACATGGAGTGGAGGTGGACTTTTAAAACTGGACTAACGGGTCATTGAGGGTCAGAATTCTTGCTGATAGACAGGTGTTCAAATACTTATTTGCAACTGTATCACACAACTAAATCATTAAAAAAATCATTCATTGTGACTTCTATATTTTTCTTGAACCTGTGATGAATATTTCAGACCCCTCCATGATTTCTAAGTGGGAGAACTTGCAATATAACAGGGTGTTCAAATACTTATTTTCGTCACTGTATTGCTCTCAAATTAACTTGACACCATTTTAAACGGATTTTGTTCATTGAAATCCTCATTTGTGAAAATATACCAACTTGGACAGTGGACTACATTATCATCTTCTGTGTGTTTTGGTGCAATAATAAACGAGATTTGTACAGGCAAAATAGTCACAACGTACTGCTGATAGTTTCTCTGACAAGCACAGGCATATCTGTTGCTGGAAAATGAACGGCCGGGAAGTCGCGTCACTATTTGCTAAATATACGGCGTTTGCATAGTTTTTAAAACGAGACAGAAAACTTCATATATACATTCAGGACATTGAAGCCTCTACTATTTATCAGGTTATGACTAACTATACCAAACGAGAACTTCACAAATGCTTACCAGTCTTTGTTTCCAACACGAGACTCTGCATCATCGGCACCTTCTTGGCCAGCCATTTTGTGTCCATTCGAACATGTATGCTGTTTAACTGGCTCAAATTTAACGCGTTTGTGAAGCCTGTATTGTTCACCGTCTTCGTGGGACCCTTCAGAATAGTGTTCATCGCTCAAAATATCGGAAAATTCATCGTCTTTTACAATGTATTCTAGTGGTCGCCATGTTGTATTGCGTTTATCATCAGATGTGATTTCTGAATAAAAAACAGCACGATATTAGCAAAAAGGTGCATTGGGTGGTGACATACACTTTAAATGTTTCCGCTGTTGTTTGGGTGTTTCCGCTTTTGTTGTAGTGTTTTGCACTTTATAGCCACCATAGAGTTGGTTTGGATATAGAGATAGGGAGATCTCAGTCTTATTCTTCTTCTTTTCCTCTTGGCTTGTCCCGTTAGGAGTTGCCACAGCGTGTCATCTTTTTCCATCCAAGCCCATCTCGTGCATCTTCCTCTCTAACAGTCACTGTCCTTATGTCCTCCATCACAACATCCATCAACTTTTTCTTTGGTCTTCCTCTCGCTCTTTTGGCTAGCAGCTCCATCCTCAGCCCCCTTCTACCAATATACTCACTCTCTCACCTCTGAACATGTCCAAACCATCTGCTCTCTCTTACCTTGTCTCAAAAACATCCAACTTTGGCTGTACCTCTAATGAGCTCATCTCTAACTATATCAAACCTGTTCACTCCAAGAGAGAAGTTCAGCATCTGCATTTCTGCTACCTCCAGTTCTGCTTCCTGTTGTTTCTCCAGTGCCACCGTCTCTAATCTGTACATCATGGCCAGCCTCACCACTGTTTTATAAACTTTGCCCTTCATCCTAACGGAGACTCTTCTGTCACATAGCTATGTGGTTACACCCCGCTTGGACCCGTTTCTTCGCTTCCTCACCACACTCTCCATTGCTCTGTATTGTTGACTCCAAGTATTTGAAGTCGTCCACCCTTGCTAGCTCTTCTCCCTGGAGCTTCACTCTTCCTCCTCCGCCCCTCACATTCATGCACATATATTCTGTTTTACTTTGGCTAATCTTCATTCCTCTCCTTTCCGCGTGCCTCAATCTTTCTAATTGTTCCTCCACCTGCTCGCTGCTTTCACTGCAGATCACAATAGTCCATCATAGTCCAAGGGGAATCGAGTATAACCATCTGTCAACCTATCCATTACTACCACAAACACGAAGGAGCTCAGCGCAATTCCTGATGCAGTCCCACCTCCACCTTAAATTCTTCTGAAACACCTGCAGCACATCTCACTGTTGTTCTGCTGCCATCATACATGTCCTGTACTGTTGTAATATTTCTCTGCCACATCAGATTTGCGCTTCAGTACCACAGTTCCTCTCTTGGTACTGTCATAGGCTTTCTCTAGGTCTATAAAGACACAATGTCGCTCCTCGGTGCTACTCTTTCTAGACATGACAACCACACTGTTGCTCACAGATATTTACTTCTGTCCCGAGTCTAACCTTCACTACTCTTTCCCATAACTTAATTGTGTGCCTCATCATCTTTATTCCCTCTATAGTTTCCATAGCTTTGAACATTGCCTTTGTTCTTAAAAATGGGGACTAGCACACTTTTCCTCCATTCTTCTGGCATCTTCTCTCCTGCTAGTAATTCTATTGAATAAGTTAGTCAAAAACCTCTGGTGGAGGTGAAACTGTCATCGTCGATGTGGTTGACATGTCAGTTTAACATCAGGGTTTATGTGTAGTTTCACCTGACCATCTTTCAGCATTCTGATTCCTTGAAACAGCTCGGAGTGAGTTGCAACAAGCTCATCTGCCACGGTGGAATATTGTGGTGTACATGACACTGTCGTGACGTTCTTGATCAGGCCCAGTGCTTTGGATGTCCTATTGAAGCAGTTACCTTTTATCACATAGAATGTGCACTGGGCCACGTTCTGTCCCTTTTCCACATTACACTTTAATGCACCACTCAAAGTTAAGACATTAGAGCCAAATGGGTATATTTTGATTGTAGTGGGACTCAGTTGCGGACGTGGCATCAGTTATTCAAAACTTGTATCGTTCATCCAGTTTGCTGACGCACCGGAATCAATCAAAACAGACAATTTGTTGCAATTCAGTCTGTGGTAGGTCAGGAGTCTTGTTGCCCTCCACTGCATATACATATGCGTCCTCACTTTCACTGCTGGCTGAGTTGCACTCTGTGTGTTCATCTTTGTCTTAGTTACATGATGAACTTTTCGTGAGTCACGACTGTCTTTGTAATTTTTTTGTCTTGATGTTCAACGGCACTGTCTCTTGAAGTGATTTAGTTTATCACTCGCTTAACAATCCTTATTTTTAGCTTGACATTCACTTTTAAGGGGATATTTACCTCCACAATTTCTGCATTGAGTGGTGAAAATGGAACGCTTTTCTGGCCATCTGTTATTCTTTTGAGTCTTTCTTTTATCTAGTGCATTTCTGAAGCTGCTGCGGCATTTTCTATGCCTGTTGCGTGCATTTCAGACAGTTCAAATGTTCTCCCATAGTCAAGAAGCAACTCTAGTGTTGCTTGAGGTTCCCTCAGTGATTTTCTGCTTACTCTGAATGATGTGCATGTTTGAAAATTTGCCTTTTAATTTCTGCGTCAACATTGGCAAACTCACAATTTTTGACCCATATTCTTAGTCTTGTGTGGTACTTCTCTAGAGTCTCTCCTGGTTCTTATCTGGATTGTATGGATCAAGTGTATCGTAGATGTCAAATACACGTTCTCCTGCCATGTGTAGCAGCAAAGCTTTCAACCTAGGATCTCCAGTAATGTTCATCGCAGTGGTGTAATTTTCATACCTTTGAATACATTTGCTCCAGCAAGGTCCAACAGAGCTTGGATTGGTTTCTGTGCTGAATGGAAGGAGAGTTGTATCCACTGGTAAAGACATGCTCTTTGACGTTACTTTAGGCACCTGTGTTATTTGTCGTTGTTTTTTGACGTTAGCTTTAGCTTCTTAGCTGTTAGACAGCCCTCAGTCTGAATTCCTTAAAACACGAACATTACAGTACCTGTGTCAATGCGCACAGGCCGCCATTAGCAGTGTCGCGGGCACCGTTAGCAGTGGCACGGGGGACAGGGTGCGGTTTCCCCTGACACGGAGGTGGGTCAGGCAGTGTGCAATGGGGGCGGGGAGTGAAAGGAACTCTCCCCCACACTGGCCACCGTTATCTGGGCACCCCTGACGTAAGTAATAAAGTAAGTAAGAAAGGAAAATCAAGAGAATAAGAAAGAATGAATAACTACAATAGCAATATAGACACATAACACGTAGCTCAGGATTAATTTCGATAACATCCATGATATTGACTTCGCTTGGCATAGGTCCTCCTGAGTAAGCTACATACACAAGACTTGTAAATGGGTTAGGAAATTGAACAATTATGGGCCAGTCATTTAGAATATTTCATCGGGTCCCTCATCCTCCTCGTCTCCCCACTCGTCTATGTCTGTACGAGAGTCTGTTGTCAGTAAAGAAGTGATCCGGATATCCTCTCAATATGGCTTGAAACGATATAGTAAAATGGTTCCAGTTGCTTCACTCGCTTCTGATTTCTTAATTATATTTACAATTATTCCTACAATTCCCTCATTTTTCCGACATTTGCTCAAATCCTCACATCATCTAATAGATCACCTTTTTGGGTTTATTCTACAGAATCATATTCATGAAAACAAACGTAGTTACATTCAGAGGAAAATATAGTACTATTCACTTGTAATCTTCTGGATCAGAGAACAGGTCTGGAAGAGAAGTCCTAACGTTATCATCGTAGTCAACATTATCACTGTCATCACCCTGCTGTGCCAATAGAGGATTACATCTCTGCCAATTTTGAATTTATTGGGGCAATAGCAGTGCTTATAAGTCGGTTAAGTGATGCCCTTATGCAGGGAATGGAACATCGGCACAATATAAGAATAGCTGCAGACACAACTATCGAAACTAGGACAGAGAACACAAAGTTTTTATATTTGACAAACGTTTTTTCCCACCACTCAGACCAGGCTGATGTGTTCACACCCAAGTGCTTCTTCATCTTGTCGTTCAGGGTGCCTTCAATGGCCTTTGTGAGTGACCCATCAGGTGCGGTGTTATTTGGAATAAATGTACAACACTGGTCACCGAACACTGAACAGACACCACCCTTCTTGGTCAGTAGCATGTCGACGGCTATGCGGTTCTGGAACGCCATGAGTGAGGTTGTAGCTAGTTGTTCTCTTATGGCAATACCGCCTGCTTCTGTATAGTTACCTAATTTAACATTGAATTTTGCCTTAACATCGCAACCTTACCTCGCGTCTGGCGGGGATAACGGTAGAATGAATGTTATCTGAACAATTTTTATCATTGTATTAAATTCTTAGAATTTCCATCTTCATCTATCTTTGTCATTCTTATATTGAGTTATCTCATTATTAGTATTCTACCTCCTTAAAGATCGAACGTCATCGACATTAACATCATTGAGTCGTAAAAATTCTATTTTAATCAGTCACTCATTGATAATCTCTGTCTTAAGATAAAACAAATCCGTACGATCCTAATAAGGATTGATAAATTTACTAGGTGTCAGGTTCACCAATCAGACATTAATTAAACAAGACAAGTGCAATCGATTCATAAGAGATGGAGCTGCTGTAAAAGCAGAGCGGACACTTTGTCACCTTGTTACTCGGAAAGGTTACTCGACAAGGCGGACGAGTGGAGGCAGACTGGAGTGGCTCTGCAAAACTAAAAGTAGTTAGTACACCTAGGCGAATTCATCTCGACACCGACTTAAGAAGCGTGAGATTGATTCCCGCTCAGTGATGGTGTCGATATCTGGACTGCGACTGGCTGGCGACCAGAAGTTAGCTGGGATTGGCTCCAGCTCTCTCTCCGAATAAATGCAGAAGGGTTGCATCAGGAAAGGCATACGGCGTAAAAAAAATCAAAAAGACAGTTACTGCCGCACCACCAATACAATGGCACAAAAATGGCTTTACACATCAATGCTGATAAAATTCCCAATTTGTTTCTCGTCCTATCAAATTGATGCATGTGAAATTTCCTAGTGACACGCCATTAGAAAACTGTTTTTTTGTTTTTCAAGAGAAGTTAATGGATACACAGAATCCCCCAACTTTTTTATTTTTATTTTTTTTGCATTCGTTATCAATTAATAGCATTGATATTATCTCTGGATCTGCGCAAACAACCCAATCTTTTGGACACGTTTTTTGTATGTAGTTATCCAATTTGTTTTGTTTTTATTTTATTTTATCTATTTTTTTTTTGGGGGGGGGGACCTTGAGTGGTTCCCACAGGTACCACTCGAAGAGAAAAATAAAAATAACGGGTAGCGTTTTCATCCGACACCCAACAGTAAAATTTAACAGTTTAGTTGCCATTATGACAGCAGTCTCACCCCCATGTGTAACCGGACTACAGCGACCTTGGCAGTGGGAATGAGAACAGCTATCTTACAAGTGGCCAATAAAAACAAATTAGTTTTGTTTGTGTTAACAATGGTTTCAAAAGCAAAAACTTTCCTACAATGAACAAATGAACTCAAGTATCCCTTTTTGCAATTTTTTAAGCTGTTTGGGGTTGTTAATAATGGCTGAAAGGGACCCACTTGTGTTTTTTTTTCCTTCATCATTTGTCTATCTCTCATTGTGTGGAAAATATTGGTAATTTGTATGGTCTCCCAAACAGTGTTTTGAATGGAATGAGACCCTTACGTGCTTGTAATGTATGTATAGTTGGACTAAATCTATCATTGTGTCCAAATTGCCCCTACGTGTGATTGTGAGTCCGGCTGTTTGTCTCCATGTGACCTGCAATTTGCTGGCAACCAGGTTAGGGTGTACCTTGCCTCCTGCCCGTTGACAGCTGGGATAGGCTCCAGCCCTCCCCGCGACCCTTGTGAGGATAAGCGGCTAAGAAAATGGATGGAGGGGTGAATGGATGTTTAGCTTGAGAAAACTGACCACGTTTTGGATGCACATTCCCTTGTGGATTATGTCGCACACAGATCAAACAAGCCCTACAAAAAAAGTTTTTTGCATACAAGTTAAATCCATGGATCATGTAATGCCTTTGTACCAGGGCTACCATTTCCCCTGTTGAGACCTGAGACTTCCCATGGCCCAAGATTGCCGCCCACTTAAAAAATGTTTTTTGGTAGAATTTTTTTTTTGTATCTGTGCTGACATAATTCCCATTTTGTAATGTAGTACCTTATTTTTTCCAAATTTTTAATTCTACTGGTAAGCTTTGTTGTTGCATTTTGTTTAACATCTCAAAGTATGTCTTCATTTGTTACATGGTCAGCTAATCCCATAAAGGTTTTGGCTGCTGCTTCTTTTGCTATTTTATCTGTAAATCCATTTCCTAACGATTCTTTGTCTGTATTTTATGTGTGTACTGCACATTTACATATGGCTATACTCCTGTTGTAATGACGTGTGTGGTGGTGTCCATTCCTTGTTTAGTGCATTTAGTTTGTCAGTCTTGTTCCTGTCACCACGACTAATATACCATCTGAGGACAGATAATCATGATTTTGTCTGGTGTGGGCTGTTATAAGTTTACAGTATCTTATACTACATAGTCACATGCAATGAGTCACTTCCTACGTCATTTTGTGGTTGTCCAATCACAGCTTGAGCTGTTTGGAGCAAGAAATCTCCTATTCTTGTGGGAGGTTTGTTTAGAATATCTAAGGTGTAATAATAGAGCGCTGGATTCCTATTTTGTAAGATATTTAACTGTCCTCCCAGTAATTCCTTTTTTTCTTTTTACTTCTATTTTTCCTGTCAGAGAGGGAATTAAGCCCAGTCCTAGTTTCAGCAAGCCATCTCTTCCCAACAAACGTACGGGGCAAATTAAAAAGTTGCATTTTGAGAGCATTAGTTGTGACATTTTTGATGGGGAGATGGTTGCTCTCTTCCTCATCTGCGGCCACAATTATTAAATGTTTCGCATAAAGCTCCATAAATTTCTCCTTCCTCTGTCAGAAAGGTGTCAACTTTCTTGTCTTATTTTGTAGCACTCTTTCTGCGTGTAGTGCTTGGTTAATGTAATGTTACAGGTTGCCAGTCGGTTTGTCAACCCAATGTTTTTCAATCCATTGTTTTGTAGTATTATTTGAATTTGCATGAAGAGCATTTTTTATTTGCCCTTGATACACACTCCCTGGAGTGTGACCTTCAGGAATGCCACTATTTGCTTTAAAACATGCATTTATTCCAATTCTATATTCTTCAAATGGTTCATTGTTATTTTATTTTGCTCTTCCAATGGCAGAACAATTAGGGTTTTTTTTTTTTCTAAATCTAGCAGAGGTGCGCGATATTAACCCTCAAACTCCCTGCTGCTGTGAGAAAGTACTTTGCTGTCATCCAAATTTATTATACTTCCACACCATTTAGGTGGTAAGATTTTCTCAAGTCTTGCGTTCCCTGGACGAATTGTGACATCAACTTTGAGATGTGATACCTTTTATGGCCGTTTTCACATCATCTTGAGTCCCGCCTTTTTTTTTTTTTTTTTTTTTTTTTGCGTGTGTGTCTGGTTCTCTTATTTTATCCTGCAGGTTAACTATATATATTTTTTGTGTGTATGTTGAGCAGGCCAGCAAAGTCATATTGTTATCCACAAATTTAGATGTTTTGTTTTAGTAGGACATTTGCTTTCAACAAACTTCTAGTCCTTACACATCATTATTTTTTTCCAGATGTTGTGGTTCAACTATTTTGCTATTTATCAATTATTTTGGTATTTGTTTTTCCCTGTTGGAGTCAGTGGTTCACCGAGGGTAACTATACTGACTTCCCACTGAACAGGGTTACAATTATGTTCCGTTTGAGGTAATTCTCAAGCTTTGACCACAAGTGGCGGAGAATTCTTACCTCTGCATCCTCAAACAGTTGTCACTCAATTTCCTGTTCAAATGAGGTAGCAAACCTCCACTCACACATTTACACATGCACACATTTCACGGAGCTCACGTACAGGACACACCTTGCCCTTTTCTCAGTTTTATAGACTAATTAGTCTACTCGATAGTGACTAGTATTCTCGAGGTTTGGTTCTGCCGCAGTCACCCAGACGCGCATTCACTCATTCCTGATGAGTGTGGGAGTTTCCTACTCACCAGAGATGTCTTCACTTCCTTCGGCTTCTCGTCAACCCTCAGCCTCCAGGCGCCAAGTCGATGCCCAGTCCCGGAAAGAGTCTCAAGTGCCGTGGCCACGGTCTTTGCCTGGACGTCGACTCGGCCCCTAGAAACCTCAAGTATCTTGAGATCCGGCTCGAAGGACCAAGTAAATGTCAGGTTCACCAATCAGACATTCATTAAACAGGACAAAAAAGGAAGCAAAGACACCAGTTCAAGTCTCGCGAGGAGAGAGGAGAGGAACTGTCTCGTACAATTCACCACTGCACTCTCTGATTATCCTCTCTTCAGCACCTCTATTTATTTAGTTTTAAGACACCCCTTATTTAAATGGATGTTACAAAAAGGAGACGACGAGCAAAACAGTTTGAAACAAAGTGTACATGTTTGTTCATGTGCGTGTGCATGTGTGGAAGATTGCTGAATACATGTGTGGTCATCATTTCTTTAACAGGCAGCAGTTCTAACAGTTCTGATGATTAGATGTTTTTGTTCTTGCTATCTTCTGCTCAGAGGCTGCCACGTTATGTAGGGCAGAGCAAAGCATTTCTTTATTGGAAGCAAAAGTATGATAATTATGATCACAATTATTCCTACACTAGGTCAATGACAAGTGCAATCGATTCATAAGAGATGGAGCTGCTGTAAAAGCAGAGCAGACACTTTGTCACCTTGTTACCCAAAAACGCGACTCGACAAGGCGGACAAGTGGGGGCAGACCGGATTGGCTCTGCAAAACTAAAGGCAGTTAGTTCACCGAGGCGAATTCATCTCGACACCGACTTAGGAAGCTCTCATCCCCATGCACGCACGGCGTTAGAGTCGGCTGGGGTAAAGGGGTAGCTTAACCCTTTAACTAGAGAGTCGGACAGGACATTTCTGCCGATTAGTCCTGCGCATAAGCGGAATCTGACAAACCTAATTAAAGAGCGATCGTCAACGACAACACCATCTCGTCAAATTTCTATTTTAATCAGTCACTCATTGATAATCTCCAGTTTAATATAAAAACAAATCCGTACGACCTTAACAAAGATTGTTAAATTTACTGGGACAATGACAAGTGCAATCGATTCATAAGAGATGAAGCTGCTGTAAAAGCGGAGCGATCACTTTGTCACCCTTCTACTCTGTAAGGTTACTCGTTAAGGGCTGATAAGTGAGGCCAGACCGGATTGGCTCTGCAAAACTAAAGGCAGTTAGTTCACCTAGGCGGATTCATCTCGACACCGACTTGGGAAGCTCCCGTCCCCCTGCACGCATGGCGTTAAAAGAGTCGGCTGGGGTAAAGGGGTAGCTTAACCCTTTAACTGGCGAGTCGGTCGGGACATTTCTCCCGATTCGTCTTGCGGATAAGCGGAATCTGACACTCCCCGCGACCAGTCATCCTACACACCACCATCCTATGCTGTCAAGCTCCACTCTCCCCGACCACAACCTTCCAATCAGTAACCTCTTTCAGATTACATCGTCTTGCTTCATTTTTATTCCTTTTTACTAGTTTTATCAATTATCTCATCCTACTTACCATCAGTCTTATCATTTTCATCATTTTTTTTTATTTATGTTCAATTAACATAGTATTTTGCCTTAACATCGCAACCATACCCAGTGTCTGGCGGGAATGACTGTCAAGTAATGAATTTTATCTGAACAATTTTTCTCAATTTATTAAATACCTAAAACTTCCATTTTCATCTATCTTTGCCATTCTTATATTGAGTTGTCTCATTACTACCATTTAACCTCATCAAAGATCAATCGTCAACATTAACATCATTTAGTCGTAAAATTCTATTTTAATCAGTCACTCATTGATAATCTCAGGTTTAAGATAAAACCAATCCAGACGATCTTAACAAGGATTGTTAAATTTACGAGGTCAATGACAAGTGCAATCGATTCATAAGAGATGAAGCTGCTGTAAAAGCGGAGCGATCACTATCTCCCTTATTCTCTGTAAGGTTCCTCGACAAGGGCTGATAAGTGAGGGAAGACCAGATTGGCTCTGCAAAAATAAAGGCAGTTAGTTCAGCTAGGCAAATTCATCTCGACACCGATTTAAGAAGTTCTCGTCCCCCTGCACGCATAGCGTTAGAGTCGGCTGGGGTAAAGAGGTAGCTTAACCCTTTAACTAGAGAGTCGGACAGGACATTTCTCCCGATTAGTCCTGCGGATAAGCGGAATCTGACAGATGGAACAGGCAGGAACTTGGCAGCATGCTTCAGCTTTGTTTTATCTGCAGGGAATGTGGTAACCAGTCCGTATGGTGTACCCAACCTTTGTGTGGCAACACTCCTGCAGGAAACATCAAATTCTTGGCTGCAATCCTTTTTGCGGGCGCTTCTGTAACCAAAGTGCTACGAGTCCTTGCACACCTAGGAGTGGCCATCTACAAAGTGAGGACCTACTACCGTCATCAGGAGCAGGTTCTGTTCGAAGCTGTGCAGCGTGTGTGGAGAGAGAGACAGTCTTGGCTGCTGAGTGCACTGCAGGTAGAGGAAGACAATTCCATCATCTGTGGAGGTGACGGTCGTGCGGATTCCCCTGGGCATTGTGCCAAGTATGGCACTTATACATTGATGGAACTCCACAAACGTGCAATCCTCAACATTGAAGTGGTGCAGGTAATCGTAAGCCTTATATAATGTTTGTTTTTGTGGCAATCAGGATAAAATTCCAATGAATAGTCTTGAACATGTATGTGGAGTAAGCTCAAGTGAAGTGATGAATTAAATATATGTATTTCTTTGTCTTCCCCATCTCACCTTCACAACCCCACAAAGGCAACCCCAAGTTTGAAGAAGAAGCTCAAGGTTGCCGCCAGACTCCGAGCCTGTCAGGCATTTGGTCCGTGGATATCCAGTTTCATTAATCACCTGTACTGGTGTGTGGTTTCCACAGAGGGGAATGATAGGGAGCTTGTGGTCTCTAAATGGAAGTCCATCCTTCAACACATCCAGAATGTGCATGATGAATTTCCAGGCCCATTTTACCAATGTACTCATGGGCCCCTTGAAGGACGAGAACAACGAAAACCATGGCTTAAGCAAGGTGAGATATAAACAATGTACCATAAAACTCAAACATTTTCAGAATAAACTGCTTTTTGTTCTGGATCCTCAGGGTAACAGGCCTCCAAGACCTTGAGGCCTTCCACTCCTTGGTCATATATTTCGCACAAAAAATGTATGCTTTTTCGTTCAAAGGGATGGAATGCAGGTTTGTGTCTGTACTGAGACAGTGGTGTTTACAGTAGCAATTTATATATTAAATATTTTTGTACCTTAGGACAATGTTAGCTGCAATGCACTACATTGAGAATGAGCATCGTTCACAAAGTGCAACCGCAAATGAGAAACTTCGCTAAAGTCATCATTATCCGAAGTACAAGACTGGTGGCTTTGTCATCCACAGAATTCTTGAAAATCCAAGCTATGGTAATTATGGCATACTGTTCATATTGAACTAAAAGCTTTACAATCCCTACAGTATGTGTATGTTGCACAAGGATTATTGTGTCTGCTATTCAATTTTGAAGCATCTATGCGATTTCTGTGAACTTCCTGCATGTACTGGGTACATATACGGTGAGGGTTAGAGAATTCTGAAGCCATAAATCCCTTTATTGTCATTATTTTTAGAAAGAAGAAAATTATATTAATAAAATTCATGAATACCAAACTGTGCTATTATAAATTGGTTAACAGTATTACATTTTTTTTAAATTGTCCCCTTGAAATTTAATGTGAATAATAATGCCTCCAAGACAGGTGGATGACTTACAATGTGAAACATGTAATTATGCTGGCCTTAGTATTTACTATTGTAGAGAGTTTGGTTTAATATGCACATGACCCAGTCACTGATGGTGTAGTGGTCCACACGCCTGACTTTGGTGCAGGCAGCGTGGGTTTGATTCCTGCTCAGTGAAGCTGTCGATATCTGCCCTGTGACTGACTGGTGACCATTTCAGGGTGTAGTCTGGCCGTTTGCCCAAAGCTAGCTGGGATACTGTCTCGCTCTCTTGTGACAATGTTTGGATAATGGATGGATGGATGGATGCAAATGACCCAGGATTCATTCTAAATTAAAATATAAAATTTAGAATTCAGAAAATTCTATTTGGAAAACAAACCACAATAAAGTGACATATCATGCTTCATTTCAAGTTTTGTTTTTTATTGGGGTATGTGGCTGATCTGATGACCGTTGTGGAGGCACTGTGTTGCAGAGTGCAAGATGATGAAGAAGACCTGGACTTTCTGCCTTGAGACGATCGACTGAGAGAACCTCTGAGTGCAGCCTGTGAAAAACTTGACAAGGAAGAGGCTGTCCGTTCTCATGTCACTCATTTTTCGTTTCTAATTTTGCCATCCTCTTTTTGATTTGCAGAAATTCCAAATGTTGAAAGTCGGATGCGTAATCTTTAGGGAAAATATTAAATGGATCCTGAAAATGTAATTGAATATTATACATTTTGTACAGAATCTAAATTTTTTTACCAGTAATATACAGTTGAGAATAAGGTGAAGATTTTGTACTTGTTTTGACTTTCAAACAATATTGCATTTATTAAACAATTGAAAGCATTTTGTGTGCTGTTTACAGACTACTGAACATTGAGGTTCTTCAATTGCTCTTTCTAGAAACAAAAGATGGATTCTTGTGTTTGATAGATTCCTATCTGATATTTATAGTTTTTGCCAGACGAAATAATAACCAAGTCTCTTAATTTTGAACTCAGAATGTGTCTTGAAACCACGAGCTTCAGGTTGACAGCATCCCTCATTGTTGGTGTCCACCGTGTTCAGGGGTTGCCACCACGACAGGCACCGACCACTTTACGACCAGAGCTCCGGTTGGCTGCCTCAGCAATGGAGGTGTGGAACATTGTCCACTCGGACTCAATGTCCACCTCCTCCCCTGGAATGTGGCCAAAGTTTTTTCTGAGCTGGGGGTTGAAATTTTTTCTGACAGGGGAATCTGCCAGCCGTTCCCAGGAGACCCTCATAATACGTTTGGGCCTGCCACATCGGACCGGCATCTTCCCCCACCATTGGAGCCAACTCACCACTAGGTGGTGATCAGTTGACAGCTCTGCCCCTCTTTACACCCGAGTGTCCAAGACATGATGTCGCAAGTCCAATGACACGACTACAAAGTTGATCATCGAACTGCGACCGAGGGTGTCCTGATGCCAGGTGTACATGTGGACACCCTTATGTCTGAACATGGCGTTCGTTATGGACAATACGTGATTAGCAC
>NW_026907537.1:0-64399 GCF_019802595.1 Syngnathoides biaculeatus
TCGTTCGTGGGTGAAGATCTCTTCCATTATATTGGAACTCAGTTGATGAAAGCTTCATTCAGCATTGTCACAGTTCAGCCATTGATTCAGTAATGGTCCCTTTCTTCGATGGTTCATGTGGATGTAGTTTTGTTGCTAGTAGAAAAGTAAAACTCATCACCATCCTGAACACTTTCTGCTGCAATTCTCCCCAGATAAAATCCTCCATAAGCCATTTATATTGTCATGGTAAAGTACAATGAGAGAAACAAAATGAAAATGTTTGGGGGCTTCCAGCAGGACATGTGATCCAACACGACGTCATACTTCTCACACTGACCAGATGATAAAAAGTAAAAAGTTGAGATGACGTGTCACTTAGAACAAGATGGACATTTTCTCAAAGTGAGAAACCTTTACTTGTATGACCTCTTCAAGTATTTTGACATATGCAAACTGATCCATGATCCCTGCTCGGCAATAACTAGGCCCAAGACCATAGTCGGAGAAGCTTGCCCATATCATGATCCTTGCACCACCTTGCTTCACCGTCTTCACTTCACATCCTGGAACTGTCATAATTGGCTGAGCCTTTGCCATTCTGGTTATTCTGTGACCAGTTGTGATGGTTGTCTTTCCATTTTCTGGAATGTGTCCACTGGTTTTTATTTTTCTAAGCATTTAAGGTCATTTTAGCTGAAGAGCCTATAATTTGTTGCACCTCTTGATAAGATTTTTTTCCCTCTCCAATGAAACGTTTACTTAAAATCTTGTTTATGAACCAACAAAGTAAAAATGTCATGTCTACATAACCCCATTTCATGAGTTCCCCAAAAACCTCATTATAAACAAGAAGCAATGAGTGACACCTCGTTGGGGGTAACACCCAGTATTAGCTCCAAAAAAAGAAATTATCATCTACAATTTGGAGAATCCACTTGATCAAGAAATCCATCTCCTTAAAGGAAGACTCTCCCCCAAAATTCATATGTACAATAAACCCTCCAATGTGAAGTAATATTATTATTACATGTATTTTGGGACATTAATTGAAAATAAAAATTGAAAATAAAGTACATATTTGAAATCCAAGCAACATCTGGATATGTGCCAGCTCTCAGAGCCAAAACAGGAAGAAACATCCTTGACTCCGCCCCTGACGTGTCCGGTGCTTAGCATTACAGACCATTCAGTCTTGCTAAGCCAAGATGCTCACTTTTTCTGCACCAAAACTGAGAAAATGCACCCAAATTAGTCCTTCTTTAACCTCCCGTGGGGTCAACCTGACACGATAAAGCTGTGGCTGTCACAGTTGAGGCTCATTCATCAGCGGGGAAATTTGCACGCATTTAATCATTACTGGTTATGAGCCTCTCGTGTTGGTACGGTAAAGCAACAACATACGTTATGAGGCACAGCTGTTCAATCCCGGACTTCCGTGTGTGGAGTTTGCATGTTCTCCCCTGTCGTGTGTTGTGTGTAAACTTGCCTCCTGCCCGTTGACAGCTGGGATAGGCTCCAGCATTCCTGCCACTATCGTGCGACTAAGAAAATGGATTGATGGATATATACACGTGTAAGCACACAACACTTCCCTTCCCGGTTACAATTTACGGATGCGAGCATGGAACCCACCCATCTCTGCCGCTGGTTGAACGTGAGAAACGGTGAATGAATTTTGGTGGAATTAAGCTGTGTGCGTGCCTCCGGCTCTGAAGACGCCACGATGCCTTTTTACTTGCCACTCACTCGACGCCAAAGGTAAATGAACATCATTTTTGTACACCTTTTTTATATCATGAACACTTTGAATTCTTATTTTTGGAAGTAGTGGGGGTTTGGGGGACTTGGAACGGATCAGGCTATTTACATGTAAAATACGTTTCTACTTACGAAAGTTTCACGTGACGAAACGACTTCCAGAATGGATTGATTTCATAATTAGAGATGCCACTGTAATTTTATGAGGGCTTTGTTTTTTTTCTCTTTTTTTCCTGGCTTTTTTCATCTTGTTGTCGTTAGTGTCCCCCCCATCTTTCTGAGTATTTTTTTTCCTGTTTTTCTGAGTTTTTTTTCCCAACCTGTTTTTTTACTTTTTTTTTCCTCTTGTTTTTTGAAGTAATTTTAATTATCTGCATTTTCGAGACACATTGAACTTATACAAGAACCTGTGAACTGTAAGTGACTATTGGCGGACTCCAGAGAAAACAACATGATCAGCTCATTTACTTTGATCAAGTTTTATTTTGAGATGGGTTCAAGACACCTGGAGATACTCATCTTTGAGTCACATAATTTTATTTTAGTTCTGACTCTACCCAGGCACCTGCGGACTTTGTGTTTGTTCAGGAGCAAAACCCATTCAGATCTGCTCGATACATCAATGTTTGTCCAGAATCAGATGGACACATAAGGCATGCTCCAAGGATATAAAATGATGCATTCAAAATGCATTTTTGAACTAAGACCCCCACACTCTGGAATATTTACACCTTTTATTATTTTATCTCACAACCTGCGCTAAAGGTTTGATACACAGAACGTAGAGCTGGGCAGATAACGGCCAACCCTGAAGTACACCACAGTTAATGTGGACTGCTTTTGTCAGGTTCTTGTTCATCATATATTTACTGGTGATGTCTTGATACAATAGTCTTTCCCACTCGACATATCTTTCTGGAAAGCCAAATTTTTGCAGTCGCATAAAAAGATATTTGTGCGAGTCTCGGATCAAAACTTTCTCAAAGTCTACATTGAAGCCTCATGTTTCTGTCCTGCGCATAAGAGATGGTGTCCCGAATCAATAAAAGACTGTCTGTGATACTCCTCTGAGGGATGTCACAGGTTTGAACCGGGTTAATCAAGTCTTCTAAAACCAAGGACATGCGCATTGCTAAAAGTTTGCTGAAAAGTTTACAATCAAAAATTAAAAACGTGATGGCTCACCAATCCTCAAAGTCGCACTGACATCCCAATATACATTGTAAAATAGATATTGTTATGAAAATTACATGTAATATTATTCTCTTCAATGTCTATACAAAAAATTTTGCATACTCAGGAAAACCCATGCTGGGCGAAACACCGTTGGCCGACAGGGGGAGCTCCTTTCTCCTCCCGCATGCGCCAAACCACCTCCCCAGCCGATCCACCAACACAACACCGCCGGCGAGCAAACAAACGAACGATGCGGCTGCGCACATGGACACATTTAACACCCCTGACTTACTCATTTTATGAAGTTATTATGATGTGGATCTTTTGTTACTGCTGAGAAGATTATCGTCCCCCCCAAAGTATTATTTTTTTTAATCGCTCAATACACACCTACCTGTCATTTGAATCCCATGAAGCTTTCGTCCTTTGCACCTACCTGTGAAATCCATTTTTCACGACGAACCGGGGCTTTTGGAAATGTGTGAAGCGTGAATCCATCCTCCCAAGTGTTCAAGCAATATTCAGCAATATAACAAGCCGGCATTTTGGTTAACATGAAGGAACAAAGATCTAGCTTCCCGCAGGTAAAACTGGTATCAACACACGAACCCGCCTGAGTGGGTGTCTGCAAAAATGTCACTTCCTGCTTCTTGTTGCTTCTTCTCCATCAAAAAAAAACCCAAAACAGATGGGTCCATTCTGGCTGCCTTTTTTTTTTCATTAAAAACATACTAAAAATCATGCTTTTGGTGTCAGAGGGACTTTAAAGAAAATTTGACACAATCAAGTCTTGTTTCAATTGAAAGACTAACAGTGAGACTTGAACTTGAATATCTGGAGTCAGAGTGCTCACTATTACACCATGGAATCCCCATGATGAGTGTGGGAAATCAGTTTCATACAATATCGTTTCAAGTGAGAGAACAAGCAGGTTCCACCGAATTGAACTCTGATCTCCGAATTCAGTCATGACCATTACAGCATGGAAGCCCCATGACTAGTCTCGGAGGTGTATTTGGTCTTCTGCATGAGGGAAAAACGTCTGTAAAGGTAAAGGTAAACACTCTTCTTTCAATTGAGAGATGAACATTTTACGGTGCAATTGAGACTTGAATGCAGATTCAGAGTCCAGAGTGCTCACCATCCCTCGATGGAACCCCAAGTGCCTGGTTTCTGAGGGGTATTTGGTCTTATCGATTCGGGAATACCTCCCTATGAATAAGATAACTCCATGCAATCAACATTGTTATGAGAGAGAGGACAAACAGGTTCCACCGAGACTTGAACTCAGATCACTGGATTCAAAGTCCAAAGTGCTGACCATTACACCATGGAACCCTTATGAGTGGTGGGGGAGGGGCATTTGGTCTTGTCCATGAGGGAAGAACGTCTTAAAATTAAGCCAGAGGCAAACAATACCATGTTCCACTGAGACTTGAATTTAGATCACTGGATTGAAAATCCAGAGTGCTGATAATTACAACAGGAACCCTCATGGATGGTTTGGGAGGGGGATTTTGTCTTTTGCGTGAGTGAAGAAAATCTGTTCGAGTCAATTTGGCAAAGTACAATCGTGTTTCAATTCAGAGACACTTTCCAATTCCACTGAGACTTGGACCTGGATCAGTGGATTCAGAGTATAGTGTCCTCACCATTTTACCACCACCTGATCACGTGATAATTTTACTTCCGGACCCAAACAGACCACGTGTTTCCTGTGTTCAATCACGGACCCGCCTGTGTTTGCATATTCTCCCTGTACCTGTGTGGGTTTTCTCTGGGCACTCTGGTTTCCTCCCACATCCCAAAAACATGCAACATTAATTGGACATTCTAAATTGCCCCGCAGTGTGATTGTGTGTGCGACTGTTTGTATCGATGTGCCCTGCAATTGGCTGGCAACCAGTTCCGCGAGTACCCCGCCACCTGCCCGTTGACACCTGCGATAGACTCCAGCACTCCCTGAGGATAAGTGGCAAAGAAAATGGATGGATTAACTTGTCTTCTACTTGTTTGAGATCCAGAGGTTGTGACCATTTCTTCAATTCAAGATTTAGTTCCAACTGGAAAAGAATACCTCCTTTCAATGTTCCGTCAACTTGTAATCACTCTTTAAGTACTCAAAAAGGTGCTACTAGGTAGGTAATAGTTTACATGCACATGCAAACAAATTAAATGAGAAAGAGAAGAATGAGGAGCAGAAACACCTCAACTATCTTGTGACCAAAATCATGCCTTGTCCCCAACGTAGTGTTCAAGCCAATGACAAAATATCAGCACAGAATCTGGATTGACAAAAATATGGCAGTGGTGGGATTTGAACCCACGCCTCCTAAGAGACTGGAGCCTTAATCCAGCGCCTTGGACCGCTCGGCCACACTACCTGTACCTAGGGTCGGTGGAGGCTCACCAGCATTCCACATCATATTAAACCTCACCATGGAAATGAAAGGATACTTATGAAATCACAAGGATACACTTGAAATCAGTTACGTGAGACTGTCGCGCTCCACCCTGTGAAGAAAGAAAAGGACAAGATAGTTCAGGACAAGGAGAGGGGAAGAAGCATGCAAGACAAGGATCATGAACCCGGCATTAAAACTGGAATGTGGTGGGACTGCCTCTGTGAACTGTAGAAGTCTATAGAACAAGAATATAAGTGGGGAGATACAAAGCTATCCATGTTTACATGAGTTGTTACAATAAGTGAGTAGCCCCACACCCAGGAAAAGAATTCCAAGAGTGTGTGCCTACGGACACAAGGAAGTAAATTCACACCAAAGACTGACGAGAATATTTAAAAACTGCTGTGTCTGCAGCGTGGAGGTGAAGGACCTCACACAATATATTGAAGATGGAAACCAGGAACAGGGGTAAACCCAAGAGCAACCCTGTGGACAGAACACATCACATGATGAGGGAGCCAGGTTGGTGAGCTTGTTTGGTTCCACATACTTGTGTGAAAAACCTGTCATGAACATTACCAAGAGTTGTGTGAGAATGAGACAAAGTGACTCTCACCTGCATGACATCTTGCGAATCAAAACCACAGTCATTGAGCCAGACCTTGACTACATTGTGCAGGCAAGATCTCAGTTTCACCCACATTAGTCCAGCCAAGGTGTTTAGTCCTCTGTGGTGAATAAATTCTACTTTACTTTCAAGCATACACTCGTGGCATACTCTGAAAATCTTTTCAGATTGGAAAAAATCGTCATCAATTATCACTCGAGGCGCGTGTTGTTACCAATCAGATTCTCTATTTGAATTAGCGTATTTTCCCGACTACACGTTGCTTCGGAGTATCAGTCCCACCAGCCATAAAATGCACAATGAAGAAGAAAAAAATGTTATATTCAAGTTGCACTGTACTATAATTTAAGGGAGACATTTATTTGAGAAAATAAGAGACATTTTATCAAGAAAGGAATTGAAAAGTAATGACAAAATGGAGAACAGGCTAAATAGGTGTATATTGTTACATGAATAGGTGGAATATAGCTATGGCAAAAACAGCAACACATAACTCGTTTACCAACTCTCAATCTCACCCAAAAATCATCAACAACTCTGTTGAACTCTTCATCGTCTGTGGCACACAAGCCTCGATCGTTCTCGAGCAGTCGTCACTGGGAACAAACTCCAAGTGACATTCAGATGGAAGTCATCGAGCTGCAGTCTGACACCGTTCTTGCAGAGCGCTTCGGCTCATTTTCACTGCCGGATTTTTACTCTTCCCTCAAAGAGGAGAACTTTCCAGACCTGAGAAGATTCTAGTCCTCTTTGGATCTACTGAAATATTTGAAGAGTGATGAACTTCAATCGATCCAAACACAGATCCTCTCACACGGACGACCTCCGCTCATCTGTCCTTCGCAGAGCCACCTCAGACATTTTCAATGTCAGATTTCAACACCCAAAAGAGACTCGATTATTCTTATTGAAGAGATAAAATGAAGTGAAAACAAGTTACAAGTGCCAGTGTTTATGGGGATTAACAAGTTAAAAATTGATTGTACTGATAACTGTTTTTATTACTTCTACAGGAGTATTTTTCAATTTGACATGTACACCACAATCTCACGTACACTATCAATATATGTATTTCCGGAATATTTGTATTCCAATTTCCAGTACCAGCTATTCAAAATAAAGAATTTAATGCATTTTACAATGGAACAAAGTTGCAAATAAAGTTTGTTTTCAATAGGAAACCTGTCCCGATTGATCTTTCTGCAGATTCCCATCGAAAGAAAAGAATAGAAACAGGTGGCTGCAGCTCATAAGGTACAGTAAAGCTGAAAACTCTTCTCTATATTAGCAGGGATGGTGTGCATGTGGGCATACTGGGAGAGGTTCCAGGGCGCCATGGGGTTCCTCTGGATCAAGGAGATACAGCGGCCGCACAAGTACTCCTCTGTGGCGTTGTTGGGGAAGTAGTGCGCCAATTTTGGGAGTGCTTCAGAAATATTTTTATGTTTTCGATATATTTAGGCCTCCTGTCAAGAGTATGTGGCAAGGGGAAGGACCCAAACACAGGGACATGATTTTCGAGGGTAGTTTGATTCTTTCAGAAGTCGTCCACAGGGGAGCAGTCCAAAAAGGCAGCAGCACAAAACGTGGTAACAAGGCATAGTCAAAAAATTCTGAAATGAGGTCCAATAACGAGAACGCCATTTAAACATGGAACATGAACAAAACAAGACGAGACTAAAGTGGAGGGAGATACACGAACCGAACACTTGCGTAAATTCACACACTGATGTGTTGCACTCCTCTGCAGAAGAAACAAAGTAATAAAAATTGAATTGACGACGCGATGTCTCTCTCTTCCGGACAAAAAGTGTGCTGAGGAGACGACATCCAGAAAAATTACAAAATGATGTGCTGATACAAAGTAAAAATGACCCAAGACTGCTCCATTAATCTCCATCCAAAGGACACGCATATGTTGCCGTTTTTCTGTATTTTTGTCTATTTTTATCTCACTGGTGTGTGTAGTCTGCCTTAAGGCTTTTGGGTGTAGGTAACGTAGACGTGTCATAAGTGTAAGTAATTGTTTTTATTTTGCATTACCCCATTAAAAAACTATTGTTTCGAACAATGATCATTCTGTGCATGTACTGTATAGCAGCTCGGTCAGAATGAGGTAATAGTAGCCTTCTTCTTTTTCTCTCCAGAAATGTTACGTTTCATTATTACGATCATACCTGCCTCATTGAAACTATGATCTTGCTTCGTCAACCATTTAAACCAATCGTGTTTGTCGGGGATGTGGTCATGCCACTCACCTGCACCTCGTTTGTTAATTATGTCTTGTCCTCTTTTTTAGCTTCGTGTGTCACGTATTTGGTGGCCAGTCCGTGTGTGTGTGTCAGTTTTTAGAAGCTTCTTAGATAGATAGATAGATAGATAGATAGATAAGATAGATAGATAGATAGATAGATAGATAGATAGATAGATAGATAGATAGATAGATAGATAGATAGATAGATAGATAGAGAGTAAATATTTTCTTAAAATATGATTCTGTTTCCACTTGACAAAATGCTTACAGCACCTGGTATTCCCAGGCGGTCTGCCATCCAAGTACTAACCAGGCCCTGACCCGACCCTGCTGAGCTTCCGAGATCGGACGAGATTGGAAGTTCTCAGGGTAGTAGGACCGTAAGCGGAAGCTACAGATAAAAAAAGGGGGGTACAGCACCTGGTACCGGTCAATTTAGGGAGTGGTTCAGTATTTTGGGGAAATTTCAGTAGATTTCAGTGTTTGGCTTCTACATAGGCAGTGTCAGGATGGCCGAGCGGTCTAAGGCGCCAGACTCAAGGACTAAACTCCTTCCGGTTGATGGGTATTCTGGTCTCCGAATGGAGGCGTGGGTTCAAATCCCACTTCTGACACAGTTCTTCGGTCCCCATAGCTCAGTGGTGAGAGCATTGGTTTGGTTAACCAGTGTTGGGAAGTTTTTCCTCACTGGGGCCTCCTCTCCCCAAGAGGGGTTGTGGCAGAAATCCGGCATAAAAACTGTGCCAAACGGTGGATCAGAATGGAAAATCGTCAGCCTCACAGTTCGGAGGTCCTGTGTTCAATCCCAAATCCACCTATGTGGAGTTTGCATGTTCTCTCCGTACCTGCGTGGGTTTCCTCTGGGCACTCTGGTTTTCTCCCACTCTCTAAATTCCCCCAAGGTGTGATTGTGAGTGCGGCTTTTTGTCTCTGTGTTGCCTGTGATTGGCTGGCAACCAGTTCAGGGTGTACCCCGCCTCCTGACCGATGACAGCTGGAATAGGCTCTCGCACTCCCACGACCCTTGTGAGGATAAGCGGCTACAAAAATGGATGAATATTCATTGTCAGGTTTGTGGGGACTCTTGACATCCATGATTGACATGTTATGAATTTAAAAGACTCCAGACACAAGCATTCCATAAAACACGATGGAGGAATGCTGCCAAGCTTCCGTGCTTCATTTGGCAACCACTATATCGTTATCACCAACATGGATGCACCTAAAAGTTGCTCCCCAAATTGTAACATGAATGTAAACACAACTTTTATGATGAAAGAGCGACTCCAGTGTGACTGCATTTGGGTCCTCCCCCATGTTGCTTGCTCGTGACAAATAACTGTGAAAGGTATACAACCATGTAGAATCTTTTTTTTCTCAATCCAAAAACAGACGATGAACTGAAAAGTTTAATGAATCCGAATACACAACGATGCTGACTGTCATGAGCATGCGGTAAGGAACGGGACCCAAATGCAGGGACATGATTTTCGAGGGTAGTTTAATTCTGTCAGCGGTCATACACGGGTCAGCGGTCCAAAAATGGAGAAGCACAAAAAACACGAGGCAAAAAGGCAAAGTCCAAAAATCCAGAAATGAGGTTCGATATCCATGAGGTAAAACTTGAAACAAGAACAAGACTTGACGGAAGTGGCACAGGAAAGTTGAAGCAGGGAAAAGATTCACTCACAAAACTCAAAGCACAACAAACAACTGTCAACACGACACACAAGACTTCAATGCATTTCCTAATCAGTGTCAATGAGGTGCAGGTGAGGAGCTCCTGACCACGCCCCTGACGGCCGACATGGAAAGTCAAAGTTACGTATGACCTACAGCATGTTCATTGCAGCATTAAAAAAGTGATGAAAATATGCCCTGAAATAAAAATGTAATCAATAAATAAATACATACATCAAAAAATGAAGGAATAAAGAGTCCCGTAAAGATTTGTCTTCTTTGCACTTGAGCTTGTGTCCTCATGATGAGTACGACAGGGTGGGTTGGTATCAACGAGAGATTTGGGCCAAAAGGTCCAAGGTGACCCTTTTGTGGGTCAAATTCCTCCATTGGAGAACAACGGCTCATCACCACATGACAAATTCAAACAATGGCTCCTCACCTGTGCCTCATTGATGCAAATTAGGCCAGTCAGATAAATACAATATATTTCATTGTCAGTTGACAGTTTGCTGTGCTTGACGCTGCATCACTGTGACAAATATTAATAAAAAAAGATTGTTTCCAGGATAGTGACAAGATAACACATATTGAATAAAATCAGTTATTGTTGTTATTGAGTCGCGCGCAATAACAACTCCTCACCTGGGCCTCATTGGCGCTAATCAGGCCAGGTATGGAAGCCTTGTGTGGTGCATTGTCAAGTCTTGTTCATGTTTCAAGTTGTGCCTCGAAGTTATCGGACCTTGTTTCTGGATTTTTGGACTTTGCCTTTGTGCTACGCATTTTTTGTGCTTCTGCCTTTTCAGATTGCTCACCTGTGTATGACCTTTGCCAAAATTAAATTGTCCTCAAAAATCATGACCCTGCCTCAGAGCCCTGCATTTGCATTTCCTATCCCATGTCACTTACTCGTGACAATGCCGGGTTTCGCCATGCCTTGATTCATTCATTTCCATCCATTTTCTTAGCTGCTTATCCTCACTAGGGTCGAGGGAGTGCTGGTGCCAAGCCCAGCTGTCATAGGGCAGGAGGCGGGGTCCACCTGGAACTGGTTGACAGCCAATCGCAAGGCACATGGAGACGGACAACAGTCGAACTCACAATCACACCTAGGCGCAATTGGGAGTCTCCAGTGAATGCAAGCGCGATTCCAGCTTATTTCTTTCTCCACACGAGTTCTGGGGAAAAAGGCAGCAACCACTTCATGCTGTGCTGCAAAGCGGAGTCTGATGGACCCCAATGATGTAGAATAAAAACCAGACAACGCACTCTGCATCCGTACGATGAATACTGTATCAGAACTGGGACTCGAACCCACGCCTCCATTTGGAGACCAGAATACCCGTTAACCGTAAGGAGTTCAGTCCTTGAGTCTGGCGCCTTCGACCACTCGGCCATCCTGACACTGACGTGCTGAGAAACCAACAAACACTCAAATCTACTTAAATATCCCAAAATGTTTGAAAATACTTCTGAAGCACTCCCAAAATTGACTGGAGTCATGTACTCAACGAATAAGATACATTTGGTGCTGTAAACCTGGACGTTGTTGGCCCAGTTTAGCCAGGAAGACAACCGAGCCCAGTGGGAGCGGATGAATTTATGCGAGAACTCCGCAACCTGGGATCAACGCCCTTCCCCTGAAAAAAAACAAAACAAAACAGGTGAAATATAAAAACTTCATTCATTCAGGAAGTGGGTCACTAATATCATGCTGCGATCATCATCATCATCAATTTCAGACAGACAAACAAATCAGTATTTCCACCATTTGCAATGACACTCAAACTTGAGCTCAGGTGCATCTGATTTCCACTGATCCTGCTCCAACTTGAATGGAGTCCACCTGTGGTCACTTCGCTTGATTGCACATCATTTGGAATGGCACACAGCTGTCTCGATAAGATGCGGCTCAGGATAAGCGGCTTGGAAAATGGATGGATGGATTTTCAGCAAGTAGTTGCGCTTTACTGAGAAACCACCCTGATTACTCTGTCGAGGAAATGAATTCATGACTTCACTTCTTTCTTCAAGTGGTAGAATGAATTCCCCTCATTCACTCTTGACATTATTTGCCTTTGGTGGACTGCTGTTGTTTGTCGTGTTCAGTGTGGAAGCAGAATAGAAACAGGTCGACCAAAGTCAATTCAGTGCATTGCCACACATCAAGGGAGAGCGCTGGAATCCACTCATCTCGAAATGCCTCCAGTTTTTGTCAAAAGCACTCATCCCAACAGACTGACAGACAATCTCTTGGAAAGTGTCAGGAGTGTGGCCAGGCCACTGCGCTATGCAGCAGCGCTTCATTGACGCTAATTAGCATTTGAGCCTTGTGATTTGCATTGTCAGTTGTTCTTGAGACTGCGTCATTGTGAGTATGCAAACATCTGGTTTGTGTATTTACCTTGTACGAGCGTTTCTTTCCCACTTTAGTCGAGTATTGTTTTGTTCATTTTCCAAGTTTTGCCTCGTAATTATGCGACTTTGTATCAAGATCTTTGGACTTTCTTTTTGCGCTTCTCCCTTTTCGGACTGCCTCGCTGCGTATGACAGCCAAAATGGATGGATCCGTGAGAATGATTGACAGCTCCCGTTTGACCAATCAGGGAGCGCCATTTTCTGAACTCCACCCATGCTGCCTTCCAGCCGGGATCCTTCACCCACAAACAATGAGAACTCATGTTTACTTTTAGCCTCTGAATTGCGAGTGTATAATCCTGCTTGTATCCGATTCGGAAATACGGTGCTTCGATGTGGTGGGGAAAGTGTGATGGCGACGAGCGCCATCCAGAGAGATTACTGGGAGGATGTCCGGTGCGCTTTCCCACCCCAAAGCGTAATTTCAATCATAGAAAACAGTCGATTAAGGCTTGTGGCCGACCTCACGACCAGCTGAACATATCGAAGATGAATTAGCACAAAGCCAAGGTAACTTATTCAATAAGTCGGTGTAACGGCAATAAAGTACAGTGATGATGAACATCTCCTGTTCCTCCTCCCCCTACAAATTGACAAAGACCATCCCATTAGTTTCACTATTATTCATTTCATTTTCCTCCTTTCTGTTGGTCGAGCGACAACGACTTCATTCATCCGCACTGGTTTGATTTTGGACCCACTGGTTTTATTCCACTGCTGTGCAGTCTCTTGCTTTTCTCATCCCTCCAACGTTAGACTGGAAAGTGTCGTGATCAGTGTTTGAAAATGTGCCGAAAGGAGGACGGCGGCTTGCGAGGAGGAACTTTGTGGAGCAAAAGAGGAGGAGGAGCCACAGCGCCAACTGGTGGACGCTGTGTTCGATCTGCAGCCTCAAACTGTGCAACGCAGAGCGGGTTGGTGAACTCGTTGCGTGGCTTCAAACTTAAATTATCCATTCCGGAAGCCATTTTGTGAAGTTTTCATAAAAAGAAGTGCATTTTACATGTAAATAGCCTAATCCATTCCATTTTTCAGCCTGAAATTTACAGCAGTGTTGCCATGGAGAGTATTTGCACACAGCTCGTGTACACCAGCGTCCTTGCTTATCTTATTTTGTGTTTAAAAAAAAAAAATGTGTTTGAGAAGATCTGCATTTTCTGCGATTGGCTGCCAACTAGTTCAGGGTGTCCTCTGCCTCCTGCCCACTGAGATAGGTGGGATAGGTTCCAGCCCTCCTCCGACCCGTGTGAGGATAAGCGGGTAAGAAAATGAATGGAGAGATGATGAATGGCTGGCAACCAGTTCAGGGTGTACCCTGCCTCCCTACAGCTGGGATAGGCTCCAGCACTTCTGCGACCCTTGTGAGGATAAGCAGGAAAGATAATGGATGGATGGAAATTATGCCATGGCTTTCTCCACATAAACCTTTATAGTACGTCCATGTAGATCCTCTTAAGACTTTCATAGTGTCGCCAGAAAGATTTCACACCCCTTCACATTTTTAACATTTTGCTGCTAGATATCATCAAAAGCTGTTTTGAAGATAGTTTTCTTGAAACTTCATATATCTCATCATGTTTTTTATTCATTTTTCAATTTATAAACAATCTTCAAATCTCATAAATCATTTTCTCATATCACATCTTCAGACATTTGTGTCAATTTATAAATCATGTAACTATTCAAACATAATGCGTAAATCTGTATTTCCACCATTTGCAATGCCGCTCAAAGTTGAGCTCAGGTGCATCAGATTTCCACTGATTGTCCTTGAGGTCCTTCTCCAACTTGAATGGAGGCCACCTGTGGTCACTTCACTTGATTCAACATCATTTGAAATGGCACACAGCTGTCCAGATAAGATGTGGCTTAGGATAAGCGGCTGAGAAAATGGATGGATGGATGGATCTTCAGACAGTCTGGAAGCAGGTTAGGTTGTCTTATTTGGTGTGTGAGTATGCAAGCATCTTATTCATATATTTCCATCGTTACATCGTTTCTGTCCCACTTCATTCAAGTCCTGTTTTGTTCATGTTCGAAATTTTGCCTCGTAATTTTCAGATCTCGTGTCAGGATTTTTGGACTGCTTCCCTGTGTAGGACCTCAGGCAGAATTAAACTCCCCTCAAAAATCACGTCCATGGATTTGGGTCCTCCCCCTCGCCACCCGCTCATGACAGTCGTACTTGGATTAGTTCAATAAAATAAATTACAATTTTTGAAAAAAATTCAACCCCAACATGTACATAATAACAGACGAGAAAAACAAAACGATATTTGACATATACCTTTTACAGATTTGAGTGTTTGTTGACTTTTAAGAAGTATTTCTGGTACATACGGGAACATTTCAGTACACTTTAGTGGCTATTTCACACCACAAAAGGGTATCTGTACCTCTCCGCCATGACTATAAATATTATCATTTGAGTATAAAATTGTTATAAGTACAGCTCTGCATAACATTGTATCCTTATCTCATTGTCTTCATCTCTCTCTGCCTTTCTTTTCATCCCTGTTAAAAAAAAAAAAAGTTTATGCTGTCTCTTCTGGGTTCATTTACTGTACTTCGGATCGCCTGTGCGCAGTTAAGAGGGAACATTGGCTGACGTTTTTTTTTTTTGGGCACACCATCCGCGATTGACCAAAAATGCCTCGCATTCGATCGACACATTGAACACCCGTGCTCTTGCCTTCTTTCATATATATTCATTTTCAGGTTTGTGGTGACTCCGACATTCATGATGATTATTGTTATGAATTAAAAAGACTCCAGACACAAGTATTCCATAAATAGAAGGAGGAAGGCAAGCACATTTCAGTGCTTCATTTGGCTAGGGAAAGAGCAACTCTGGAGGGATTTGAACCCACAACATTTGGATTACTTCTCTATTAAACTAGAAGTCCAATGTGCTGTCCATTGCGCCACACCCCAGTCACCAAAGATGGTGACCGGTCTGTGGCTCGAAGGGAAATGGATCAGTCGTGTTGGTGTTGTGGACTTTGGGAGGCATCCTTCGCCAGAGCTGCCCCTCAAGTTGTCCAACTGCCTTGTGTCAACCGTCGAGACCTTCAAGTTCCTGGGAATGGAACCACGAGAATGATTGACAGCTCCCTTTTGACCAATCAGTGAGCGTCATTTTCTGAACTCCGCCCATGCTGCCCTTTGGACTACTACTCGATTAATCCAGAAGTCCAACACGCTGTCCATTGCGCCACAGAGCGATCTGGTTACAGGCAATTTGTATGTTTTTTTTATGGGAGGTTCTTAACATTGGACTCACAAATTCTGTTTTCTTAAAGGTTTCCTCAAGCCTTCATGTATGAACGACAGCGTTGTTCTCCTCAATATCTGTCTGATTGTTTGGATGACACTGATGAATCTGTCTGCACCTTGAGTGAGAAAGAGAGAGAGAGAGAGATTTGTACTTGTCCATCCATCCATTTTCCAAATTGTCCTGCCAAGGGTTACTGGAGTGCTTGAGTCTTTCCCGGCAAACTTTGGGCAAAAGGCGGAAATTGTTGATCTTCTTGATCGACAGTTTAATGCCGACCAAGCCTCCTCCATTGTTTCGTTGGAGTGCTGGTGCTGAGTCCTGCAGGTTCTCCTTTCACCCTCGCCAGTCAACAGATTTAGACAGACAGCTTCCGTGACAGGTTGTCGAGACAACGTGTGATTGTGTCGTGGTTAGTACTCTGCGTTGTGGCTGCAGCAACCCCAGTTCAATTCTGGGTCATGGCAGGAACGCATCCCCGCAGTTGCTCTTCTTTCATACTGTTGCCTTTGAAGATTGCGTGTGAGTAACAATAATACACATGCGCTTGCAGACAGCTACTGTAACCTCCTGGGCTAGTGGCGTAATGGATAGCGTGTCTGACTTCGGTTCAGAAGATTCTCGGTTCAACTCCTAGCTAGCTAGATGACAGATGCTTTTTAAACCATTTTCATTACGGTTTGTTAGACACGTTCATTTGGATTTGAAATGAAGGCCATCACATTTCTACAGTTATTAATCATCCACAACTCTACAGTTTGTCTAAAAAAAAAAAAGGTTCTCAAATTCCAAGTTTATAGATAGATAATAGCTAAATTGTGGTGGACTGCGGAGGACCTGCCTTGGACTTCCCCTGAAGCCGACTCCATTTTCACTAATGAGTTGTTTGGATAAAGCAAAAGTCCAAATTTGTGCTGATCATTGTACACCACATTTATGGATGAAATAATATTTTACAGCGAGCCAAGGTTCTAATTTCTGAGTTGGATTTAGCCTTCGATTGGATAGGAAATAAATGTAGATCTCAAACATGAAAAATCTATTGTTCTGGCATCAAGTCAAAAATTGTCATCTTTACTTAAAATTATGATGAAGTTCTCAGGTGAATGTAATGTAAAGAAGCAGGAGATAAGATAAATTTGTTTGGTGTAAAAAGAGGTCAGTTGAACTGGGAAGAGTATATTTAATAACACAGAAAAATTAAGAAAATGGTTACTGACATTTCATGGTGGGAAGATAGCTAAGTTTACTGAATAAATTCTTGGCCGGCGCCATGGTGAATCAGCTGGTAAAGGCGTTGGCCTTACAGTTTTGAGGACCCGGGTTTGATCATGGCCCTGCCTGTGTGGAGTTTGCATCTTCTCCCTGTGCCTGTGTGGGTTTTCTCCAGGCACTCTGTTTTCCACCCACATCCCAAAAATGTGCAACATTAATTGCACACTAAATTGCTCCTTGGTGTGACATGATTGCAAATGGCTGTTTCTATGTGCCCTGCGATTGGCTGGAAACCAGTTCAGGCTGTACCCTCCTTCCTGCCCGTTGACAGCTGGGTTAGGCTCCAGCACTACTCATGACTCTCGTGAGGATAAGCGGCAAAGAAAATGGATGGATGGATATTTTGGGCCACGTTTTTAACATTAGATCACCTGCTCCTCTGTGTCAAAAATCTGCTCAGTAAATTACAAACATCCCAGAGTTTCACCGAGACACTGCTGTGTGAACGCGCTCCCCACGGAGCTATAACAAAATCCACCATCCGTTCATCGGGTGGATTGCATCGCAGAGATGGTGAAGAAAACAAAAGGCGGTGGGATATGCTTCCGTCGCGATGAGAAACGGTGCATGGATACAACAGCTCAGCACACATGACAGTCTTCATTTGGAGTCACTGTTCCTGAAATGGAAGCCATGATACTCGCGATGTGAGTTTGCCTCGTTCAGACTCCTCAGTGTCTACATTCTGCCCCAAGCTAGCATAAAGGCAGCACTGCTAACGTTCACCAGACAAGTAAACGAGATTGAGAAAAAATACCCAGACTAACCTCTGATTATTCTAGGAGATTTTAACCAAGCTAAACTCAAGCATGAATCCCGAAATACAAGCAAGGCATCGAATGTCCGACAAGAGAAAATAACACTTTGGATCACTGCTATACCACAATAAAAAAACGCATATTATACCATTCCCTGTGCTGCCCCGGGTTGCTTTGATCATTACTTAATCAATAACCCCAACCTGACAGAGAGGCCAGAATTTAAGCGTGCTCATCCTTTGGTAAAAATCTGTGAAAAAGTGTAGCAACGAGGTAAAATTAGAAATTCAAAGCTGTTTCGACTGCACAGACTGAAGTTCAGACTCAGATCAGGGGTTGGCAAACTGCAGCTCCTGAAGCATTTTCACACATGTATGAAAATGGAAAAAGATGGGGAGAAAAAAAATGTTCTGATTTCTGAAGGAGAACAAACATGACACAAACATTCTTAACGTTTTCTAATGGTGTAAAAATGTGTGGAATAAATATTCGATCCCAACATTTCTGTCAACGAAGATTTGTGTCATAGTCTGCTGATTTGAGCTCGGCGTGGCAGGTGCCTCTCACTTAAAAAGCGGCGCGTGTGTGATGGATTGCAAATGGGATAACGCAGAAGTTTGCCTACATGTCTGCTTCGCAATGACAAGTTGTCCAGTTGTAAAAAGAATGACGTGGAAAGATATTTCTAGGGAAGACGTGCTACATCTTCAGCAGAGTTGGGAGTGAAAAAGTCGCTCACCATAAAGCCCAACTTGCTCAAAGGCAAAAATGGAGAAAATTGAAAGCCTCCCATCACCCCAGAAAACTTGTTTGAAACATGGAATGCTCATTCTGACAATTATAGGAACTTGAAGAAATATGTGTTTGGAGTATTGGCCCTCTTGGATCAACATACATGTGCAAGCAGATATTCTCAAATGAACTCCATCCATCCATCCATCGATCCATTTTCTTCACCGCTTATCCTCACGAGGTTCGCGGGGAGTGCTGGAGCCTATCCCAGCTGTCAACAGGCAGGAGGCAGGGTACACCCAGAACTGGTTGCCAGCCAATCGCAGGGCACGTGGAGACAAATAACAGTTGTGCTCACAATCCCACCTGCGGGCAATTTAGTGTCCAGTTAATGTTGCATGATTTTGGAATGTGGGAGGAAACCAGAGTGCCGGGAGAAAACTCACACAGGCACGGTGAGAACATGCAAACTCCACTCAGGTGGGTTCGGGTTTGAACCCGGGATCTCAGTACTGTGAGGCCAACACTTGCCAGCTGGCGCCCAGTTTAAAGAACAGGATTGTGTTATTTTTAGATATATTTCTGTGATGTACTTGTGAAAGACTGAGGCATCGTGTGTTTGTGTGTTTTGTTTCCTCAGAATTATAAAAAAAAAAAAAAAACTTGAAATGACTTATGATTCATAGTGATGTTGGGCTTGTTCTATTTGGGACTGTATTACAACAAATAAAACAATCATAATTTTTAAAAGTTATAAAGCAGACAGTTCACAGTTCTGAGGACCCAAGTTCAATCACGACCTCCCCTGCGTGGGTTTTACCGAGCACTCTGGTTTCCTCCCACATCCCAAAAACATGCAATATTAATTGGAAACTCTAAATATCCCCCAGGTGAGATTGGGAGTGCGAATGTTGTCTGTCTCCATGCGCCCTGCGATTGGCTGGCAACCAGTTCAGGGTGTACCCTTCCTCCTGCCCATTGACAGGTGGGAGAGGCTACAGCACTCTCATGACCCTCGTGAGGATAAGCGGCTCAGAAAATGGATAGATCGACTGATGGATTCGCCAATGCAGGTAAGTGAGAATATTTGCTGGTCCTCCGAGAGGATGCGATGAGGGAAAGGGTTTCAGTGTGGTTGAGGTTATGTTTGACAACTACAGACAGGTCCCCATTTGGAAAGTGTTGTGATGGGCATTTTTATTTTGCCACAAAGAACTCCAACTAACCAACTCCCCATCAGGGAATCAAACCCTGGTCTTCTGCGTGACTGGCAGAGATACTGTCCACTATACTAATGAGGAAACAGTCAGCTATGGCCCCACCTCGGTCAGTGGTTCTTAACCATGTTGTGCGATCGAACCAGTTTCATATGTGAACCATACATTCACGAAAAATAAAATGTAATTATTTTCAAATTCAAGACACAGGGATATCAGATTTGCCATCTTTAGCGCAACTGATTGCTGAGTGTTTCAGCAACGGTACGTGGCTTGCTCTGCATTGGCATCGGGTCAGCACCTTCGTATGATTCTGTGGGGATTGATTTGTTCATGGGGTACCAATCCAAGAGCAGGCAGAGTTTCCTTTTCATCAAATCTGGCTCTCTTCTGTTCGAATTCCGCAAGGATTGTGTTCTTGTATTCCCCATCTCCATGCAGCTTCATGCCCATGTGAGACTAGAGTTGCTAAACTTGGCGTTTCAAATCATGCACAGCTAGCACGCTGACTCCATCATGTTCTGTCATCCATGTGAATCCCTGTTGTACGTTCGTCTGAAAATGCTCTTTTTTTGCTCGACAATATGGAGTATTATAATAGTATGGATTAATTTATGAAGAACTAAATAACACAACGTGCTACCACGAGATTCACATATTGACAAGTGAGCGCACTAAATTACTCGTGCCACTAATTGGCCAAGCAATATACCGTGATCATATGCAGCCAGTCATGGGCAAGCTGGGCGTGTCATCACGAATAAACAGGGTGAGTTCGGTGTGTCTTGACCTCCACGGTACACATAGACTCACCTCAGCGCTTTCATTGATGGCCGAGCCGACGTGGACCTTGTTCTTGCTGCTCTGTTGTTCTTTCGTGCCAGGGTAGCACCGACTGCCAGAGAAAAAATTCCTTGTGTGTTTTTACACACTTGGCCAATGAAGCTGATTCTTTCCCTCTTGCTTTTGTTCATGTTTCTCCTTCAATACATCTACTTCAGCTGTGCTTCATTCTTAAATTCTCTTCTCGCTCACGTTCGTTCACATTATATGTTTCAGCGACTGTTTAGATAGCTACTGTATATAACTTATATTTGTAAATAGTGTTCAAGATAATGTTCTGCAGTTTTGTGATTCGTTGAACAAACCATGCATGTTCTCAAATACAGTGTTCCTTCGCTATTGCTCTATTTGCATTTTTTTACAGTGTAGCAGGCTTTTTTTTTTTACAGTGTATGAATGCGTATTGTGTTCTGTGGCCAAATTTGCGAAGGGAAACCGCACATCATGTGTTCTATCCCGATTAGCTAAGGGACTGTAGACCATTGTCAATCAGCCGAAGTAACGGAGCGCTGACGGAGGGGTGGCCAGGAAAAAAAAAAAAGTCTCCAGATGCAATGATCACCACAGGAGTTTCATCCGGTCCATATAAGGTGAGATTTTGGTAAAGCAATGCATTGGCTGGGAATCGAACCCAGGTCAACTGCTTGGAAGGCAGCTATGCTAACCACTATACCACCAATGCCCTGAAACCTATTTTTACTCCTGTGAATATAACTTTCAAGTTTTTGTTTCAAGCATTGGTATAAAACATTGTAAATGGTAGAGACACCAATGAGTGTCCCATATGGTCTGCCAGTCAGGAAAACGATCTTACCTGTCAGCACTCTTTCACCACTGTCCTCCCCTTCACCTCAACATGGGTGTTATTTATTAAAATAGCAACGCCATCATTTTCATTTTCATCAGAGCCACTCCAAAGTGACAGGAGTGGCCACATATCCTTCCACTGTTTGTCGAATTTTAAAAAGGGTAAGCCACATTCTTGGATGGAAAAACACGTTTGAAGAAAGAATAAAACACTTTGGGCTCTAATATTTGACTTTATGCGTTTATTGTTGAAACACTAAAAGGGAATGATTTTAAAAGTTAAAACATACAAGGAATCTCTGATTAAAAGCCATGAAAAGGGCGGCTGTTCTTGTATTTCCAAGTGTTAGTCCTGCCATTGTTGAATGGGGACTCTCCAGGTACAATTCCAGATCACGTCCTCATCTCTCACCTTCATAGATTGGCCTTTCACCGTGCAATATCTACTCAGCCAATGGACAGGTTTCCAATTACGCCATCTTGTGTGTCATTGAGGTCAGAGAACACAGGTGATAGGTGAAGCATGAAGTTTTTTTCGATCGTTAATTTATCCGATTGGTCTAAGGACTGTGGTGACGTCATTTGAAACCTATCCATAAACGATGTCAAAATAAAAAAGCACACTGTGGTGCCTCCACATGCTGGCAGAGACAGCGGACATGGCGGAGGCAGCACAATTTAAAATTGATAAAAACAAAGACGACAAAATTCACGTACCTGAGCTGACCTAAAACAAAAAATAAATACAATCAAAAAGCAAATCCGGTACAAAACACCTTGGAACCTCCTAACATAAATTGAAAACACTCAGATAGGCAGGAGGCAACCACAACGTTAGCCAATTCAAGGCTGAAAGTGATGCCAAACTCCAGGAGAGAGGACCTCATTCTCTCGCCTCCAATTCAAATTTGCGGTGGAACATATAAATTAATGATGATAACATATGGACGCACCAAACAACAATTATGAATAGATTCGCTTGAATGTGAACTGTGTTGGTTTTCAATAATTACTTTTGGTCACGTGGTCCACATCAATCCAATCGTCATGTTTTTCTTGAGCCTTGAATTTAATCTTAATCAACAGAAGAAAATATTGACTTTATGGTCATGACATTTATTTCATTTTCATTTTCTGAGCCGCTTGTCCTCACAAGGATCACTGGAGTGTTGGAGCCTATCCCAGCTATGAACAGCCATGAGACAGGGTACACCCTGAACTGGTTGCCAGCCAATCGCAGGGCACATAGAGACGAACAACAGCCACACTCACAATCACACTTTGGGTCAATTTAGAGCAGGGGTGCTCAATGTGTCGATTGCGATTGACCAGTTGATTCCACAAATGTGAAAGGGTGGTTCAGAATTTGGGTGCCATGGTGGTGCATCTGGAAAGCTTTGGTCTCACAGTTCTGAGGACCCAGGTTAAATCCCGGCCCTCCCTGTGTGGAGTTTGCATGTTCTCCCTGTGCCTGCTTGGCTTTTCTCCGGGCACTTCATCTTCCAAAAACATGCATTAATTGGACACTCTAAATTGTCCTGAGGTGTGATTGTGAGTGCGATTGGTTGTCTGTCTCCCTGTGCCCTCTAATTTGCTGGCAACTAGTCCAGGGAGTACCTCGCCTCCTGCCCGTTAACAGCTGAGAAAGGCTCCAGCACTCCCGCAACCCTGGTGAGGATAAGCACCACAGAAAATGGTTGGATGGTTCAGATTTGGGCCCTGTGTGTGACACTGACACAGTCATTTGAATCCTAAGCACACCATGAAAAAGTGGGGTTTAATCAGTGAGTTAAGGTCAGCTGAGACTTTGAATATCTTTGATCTCTGACAGACAATGCTGATTCGATCGAGTTGTTGGATTTTTGGAGATCTGTGCTTAAAACACAAAGAAAATTCATGAAAGAAAATGCCATAAAATCCTACCCAACACACCCCCAATTTGAAGGTTTGGTCGTTCTTTTCAAACTAAACCTGCTGATTTTCACATCTCAAATAATTTGTCCCATACACAAGTATGCATGACTTTTTGAAAGTGTAATTCACAAAATCAGGTCTCGGAGACAACAAGAATCAACAATTCTGGCATCGCAAGTGTACCACTTATCTTCGCATGGCTCAGAGGCTTGCATGGAGCATGGAATGTACAGATGTCCCAGATGGTCTAGTGGTTAGGATTCAGCACTCTCACTGCTGTGGCCCGGGTTTGATTCCCGGTCAGGGAATCTCATTTGGTTCTCGACCAGTTCGGTGTAAATAGTTGATGGGTCACACAGCAGGATGAATGCAGAGCACAATGTCAGTGACCAGTTTAAAACTTTGCCAAAAAAATATATGTTTTCATCCATACCGCATGGTCTCCTGTGTTACCACATCCAAGCCGTCCACTGTAAACCTGAAAATTCAAGTACTGTTGCTCGAACACGGCTTGTGACTAATTGAACATGGTGTATGTAGATGGGAAGAGAAATGCAGTAAAAGGGGTTGTTTGAAAGGAAGAATATTTGAGAAAGTCTTGGAAGTGAAAAGATTATAAAATTAAGTGATAATTTCTGATTTGTGCAATCTAGTTTTGAATCTGTCTCCTCACCAGAAAGAGATTTAAAATGTTGAATGAACAAGAATGAGTTCAGTTGAGGCAACACGGTGGATGACTGATTAGCACATCAAATTAAAAGTGCCACTTTTTCATAATAATTCAATTGATAACCCCTCAACTACAGTAAATATAATCCAAGAGTCTCAGCTTTAAATGCATAAAGACAATCGAATCACGTACAGATGCTCAGCCTTTTCGTTATTTCTCGGGTTTGTCAAGTGCTTTGCCGCAAAGGATTGTGGGCATTTGAGCATGCACTCGGAGCCAGTCAACGCAATTGTGCAGCCTCTCCATGCTAACCATCTTTTAGATGGCAACAACGCATGTAACCTTTCCGTGAATGGGAAGTTCGCGGAGGGATCATGAACAATGAGGTGGGACTTGAATGATTTTGTTAAAATTTACAGTTTGGTGGAGGAACCTTTTTCATGAACTGAATCGAAAGATTCAGTACACACAAAAGAAGTGTCCTGCTCAACAATGTCATACTGAAACAGCCACGTATAATATAATGCATTCAAGCAGTATTTTACATGAGTAGACTCTTGCAAACTTCACAATCAATAAATTTTTAACAAGTACATAGTCATCAAATACAATACATTAAGACATCAAACTTTGGTTTTGACATGAAATCAGGAGACTGCACAGTCAAGATTCTCATATTTTATGAATTCAAATGGATGAGCACAATCAGACTGCAAAGGTTGCGACTCACCCTGGGAGATGCACCTTCATAATCATAGCATTTCTCGTGCCAGATATGCAGCTAATGGACACTCGCGAGAACACAAGTCATTCCCTGATGGACTAGTGGTTACAATTCATTTCTCTCACTGTTGCTGCCTGCGTTTGATTCCAGGTCAGGAAATATTAGTGATTGAATGGGTTTTAACAAGTATGTAAACATGGACAATGTTTGGGATTGACTGATGTTTGACCTTGTCTCACTAAACCAATACAATGCAAATTCTCAGTTACATGCACTCTATTGTTGGCGCGTGCTTCCATTTTAAAACTTTGCATAACAAATATACAAGTTTTTGGCAACACGGTGGATCAGCCTGGTAAAGCATTGGATTCACAGTTCCGAGGTTCCGGGTTCAATCCCAGACCCACCTGTTTGGAGTTTGCGTGTTCTTCCTGTGCCTGCATTGGTTTCTTCCAGGCACTCCTCCCACTTTCCAAAAATTGCAACATTAATCGGACACTCTAAAATTGCCCCTTGGTGTCATTGTGAGTGCAGCTGTTTGTCTTGACGTTCCCTGCAACCAGTTCAGGGTGTACCCTGCCGACTGCCCGATGACAGCTGGGATTACCTCAAGATCTCCCCACGACCCTCGTGAGGATAAGTGGCGAAGAAAATGGATGGAAGAATTTATATTTTCATCTAAATTAATCCATATTCACTGGCTATACCGCCTTAAGCCAGTGCGGGCCTGGCACCGTAAACCTGCAGGGTGCCAGGGGAAATTCAGTTGCTGTGGGTCGAATGCAGATTTCGATGAGTTTACCATGGTGTCAAAGGGAAGAGAAATGGAGGAGGGTAATTTTTAAGGGCAGATATTTGAGAATGTCTTGGAGATTATCAAATGAATTGGTGAGGTTGAAACTTGAATTTGAGTGTCATGTAGTCATATTATAGATAACATTGGATCTGAAAATCTATCTCCCCACATGGGGTTCAATTCCACGACCCTGAGATTAATAGTCTCATGCTTTATCAACTGAGCCAGAGAGACCTGTACGCAGTTTCACACATACACACTTGTGATCTTGTGGTACCTGCACGGTTCAAGCTTGCTCCTTTCATTTGACCGCATCCCAATTGCCATGGAGATGGAGTGTATAAATGTCATGAGTCGCTGTGCCCCACAAGTAGGATGTGACCTAGAGGTGAAAGAGAAATCCTGGAAGGAACTCGATGAAGTTGTTGTGGGCATCTTAGACACAGAGAGAGTTGTGATTGGTTGAGATTGTAATGGACATGTTGGTGAAAGAAGCAGGAGTGATGAAGAAATAAAGGGAAAGTCCAGCATTAGGTTAAGAAACATGATGGACAGATGGTTTTAGACTTGGTGAAAAAAGATGGAAATGGCTGTCATGAACAGTTTCTTCCAGAAGAGGCAATAACATAGGGTGCACGCAGGTGGATTACAGAAGAAGTCATCTGACCTGTAAGGTCGTGGCAGGGAACAGCATCGGATGGTGGTGTGAAAAATGACTTTGGTGGTGCGGAGGGAGAATAATAAGACAAAGGCAGAACAAAGAACCTTGTGGTAGAAGCTGAGACAGGAAGAGTGTTGTGTGGCTTCTCAGAAAGAGGTGAGACAGGCTGTTGGTGGACAGGAGGTGCTCTCAGAAGACTGGACCACAACACCCAAGGTGATCAGAGAGACAGGCAGGAGAGTACTTGGTCTATTTTCTGGCAGGCAAGAAGATAAATAATAGGAATACCAAATCATAAGTGACAAATTTGGTTAAAGTGGTCCCCCCACCAGTTTTGGTTAAATGAGCTCAATGCATGCAGCGATGTGCTTAAAATAAAGTGAGGAAAATTTCTGAAATGAAATTGAAGTCACACCTCAATAAATGCCATCTGTTCAAGTTGTCATGATTTCCGCTTTTCACCCTGGTGGCCTTGGTGGAACTACTATTATGGGAATTTTACTTATTCTTATTACTAAATTCCGTCATTTAGACTTTGCCACCTGCAAAGCTTTCATCACCTGAGTTCCAATATAATGGAAGAGATCTTCACCCAGCGAACGAGCTCCGACTTTTAACATGACAGCAATCTCGCCCCCCTTACAATCCACCTATTTGGCGTGAACATTCATGTGGAAAACTGCCAACTAAGCATGAGGACGATATTTGTTGGAAAAAAAAACAACAACAAAAAAAAGGCATTTCTTACATGATCAAGTGGCCCAGGTTTCTCCATTTACCGCAGGAGCACTGTGTGAGAATAATTCCTGTATTCCACCATTTTGGCTTTCATCATGCAGAATGTTTCCAACATATTGGGCCTGGGAAAAAATAAATCTATTTCAGAAATAATAAGTGGCAGGGACCTCCACAGATTTTCCATTTGGTTTGGAAGTTTGGATTTCTAGTTTTTATTGGGATTCTTCTGGCCCGTCTTATGTAATGTATGTAATAAAAACTGTGAAGAATTTTTGGCAACATGTGTCCCATATGGTCTAGCGGTCAGGATTCCTGGTTTTCACCCAGGTGTCCCGGGGTCAACTCCCGGTATGGGAATGTTGACAGGACTCTGTAGTTTAGTCTTTGATTTACATGCTGAAAGTTCCCAACACAATTGGTTAAACAAAATTAAGAGGAATCAGTGTTTTGTACAGCAAAAGTGCCCCATCTAATATCCCTTTCAGGATAACTGTTTTTCATTTGCTCCCATTTACCCCGATGGGACTGAAACCTCAATACTGTTATGATTGGCTGACGCTTGAAAGAAAATAAAGAATTAAAAAAAATGAGTGTAAGAAACATCGTGTCTCATATGGTCTTGTGATTCTTGTTTCACCCTGGACGGCCAGGTTCAATTTCCAGTATGTGAATCTTCTGAATGCAAAACTCTACCGCAACTGTACATCTCCCATAGTGTGGAAAATAAAAACCAAAGAGATGTCCCACATGGCCAACAAGTCGGAATTTGTGTTTTTCAACCAAAAGGCCTGGATTCAACTTTTTGGGTGAAATGAGTTCAATGTGTGCATCGATGCACCAGTCTTGCCGGACGACATAGAAGTCTGCAGGCACACACGCAAGTCATTGGATTTCCCTGAATAGGCACACGTCCAACATTTACCGTGAAGAAAATAAGCATTTGTACACCCTGCCATTTTGCAAGTTATCCGACTTAGAAATCATGGAGGGGTCTGAAATTTTCATCGTAGGTGCATGTCAACTATGAGAGAGATAATCTCAAAAGAAAAATCTAGAAATCACAATGTATGTTTTTTAACTATTTATTTGTGTGATACAGCTGCAAATAAGTATTTGAACACCTGTCTAGCAGCGAGAATTCTGACCCTCAAAGACCTGTTAGTCCGCCTTTAAAAGTCCATGTATTATCCTGAATCAGATGCACCTGTGTGAGGTTGTTAGCTGCATCAAGACACCTGTCCACCCCACAAAATTGTACAACTCCACACGGCTGGAAAGGGCTATGGAGAAATTGCCAAGCAGCTTGGTGAAAAAAGGTCCACTGCTGGAGCAATCATGAGAAAATGGAAGAAGCTAAACATGACGGGCAGGGTACACCCTGAACTGGTTGCCAGCCAATCAGGGCAGGGCACATGGAGACAGACAACAGTCGCACTCACAATCACACCTCAGAGGAATTTTGAGTCTTCAATGAATGCTTGAATGTTTTTGGAATTTCCATACAGGCAGGGGCCGGGTTTTGAATCCCGCTCCTCAGAACTGTTAGGGCAATGCTCGACAGCTGCACCACCGTTGTTTGAACAGTCGCAATAAAAAATAAACTAAAAATGTGCATTAATATGGTTAGTGACATTGGTTTGGTATTATTTTGAACACTACTCTATATTATTTGCATCCAATGGTTCAAAATAGGATTGTGAGGAGATCGACATTTGCAAAGTGAGAGTGATCATGTTTCATGATGAATATCAACAATAAGTGACGTTCTTCACTTTGGGAGGACTTTTGTTTCTTACAACCAAATATTTCATGCAGTGTTTGGCAGATGTATAATGTGTTCAGTATGTAATTGTATTTTTAATCTTTAAATGGGTCGAACATGAACAATTACTTGTAGGCGTGGTTACCTTGGTGGAACATGCTGAGATTTGCATGCTCGACATGATGACATGCAGACCAAGAAAACCAGTGACCCTGTGCAGACTGAAAAGATTGCCAGTAAGATACTGTAAATGTGTCTATCTTTAGACAAAAGTGATTTTAGGAAGTGGCCCAAAGCCATTGAGAAGACAAGTTTTTATTTCTCACTGTCAAAGAATCATAACTGAGAGTCTGAAAGCAGAGGATGGTTTTGATCCATCAACCTCTGGGTTATGGGCCCAGCATGCACCCGCTGCACCACTCTGCTGTACCTTCAGCTTCTTTGTATGTACTTTTGTACCCGTCTGAAAGGAAATCGGCTCCGCTGTTTCGTGCCTGGATCAGACTCCAAGACACATTTGGTATTTGGTCAAATTTTATGATCATTGGTGTTTATCAAAGTGCTGATCTGTACTGGCACCTTTCTGGGTACTTACAGTGATTTTAAATGGACAGATCATTGAAGAGAGGATTTTTTTTCCCAGTTGGAAGTGAACTGATGGATTGAAAACACAAGTCTTTATTGCACAATATTTCACACGATGAGAAAGACTTTAAAAAGTGGCATTCAGAGAATAAGGTTGAAAGCCTAATGCCACCACGATGATGGGACATTTTGGATTGAAGCCTGATGAACGCAGCCATCCTGCTTGCACCAATCAGCCGATAAGTCAAACGGAACAATGTCGATACAAATGTGACAGCATCCAGTATAGAACTCGTGCATGTGACGTCATCATTTTCACGGCGCCAGATTGCCGGTCAAAAAGAGCAGCTCGACAGTGTGGGGCACATTGAACCGGAGCAGAATATCCACAATGGACGAGACTTGTTGTGCTGTTGGTTTTTACAACAGATGAGACAGATATTCAAAGAGATCATTCTATGGAATACCAGCTGAAATGACGAGAAAAGATTAATGGATGATGGCAAATAAACATGATGGATGCTGCCCAACCAAATACACACAACTGTGTAGCGATCACTTCATTTCAGGGAGGAATTATTCTTCTCAATCTCAAATTCCCAAGAAATACTCATCATGGCAAGTTGGATCATTTGAGAACCACGTGAATAAATAAATAAATAAACAGGGAAGTGTGTTGCGGCCACACGTTAAACTTCGGTGAACCTCTCCCCAACAGATGTTTTTTTTTTTTTTTTAATATACATTGTTCTCAAATGAGTCCAATGCGTATTTAAAAAAAGAAAAAAACCGAAGGTCACAGTGATGTTTGCGTAGGTTAACATGTGGCTGCAACACACTTCTGTTATCTAAAGGGTATCACAGTGGTTTATTATTATTATTATTATTATTAATATTATTTAAATATGTATTGGACTTATTTGAGAATAATAAATAAACAAAAAAACTAAACATCTGTCAAGGAGAGGTTTACCAAAGTTTAACGTGTGACCGCAACACATTTCGTGTAAGGATGTGCCGACTCGCTGTCTTTTTTTTTTTTTTCCATAGTTTAATGAATGTGAGTTTGTGTAAAACGAGGGTTCATTGATTTAAATATAGTTATTCCATCCATCCATTTTCTTTGCCACTTATCCTCACGAGGGTCGCAGGGGGTGCTGAAGCTTATCCCAGCTGTCAACAGGCAGGAGGCAGGGTACACCCTCAATTGGTTGCCTGCCAATCGCAGGGCACAAAGAGACAAACAGTCACACTCACAACCACACAGAGGGGGAATTTCAAGTGTCCAACTAATGTTGCAACTTTTTGGAATGTGGGAGAAAATCCACACACGTACGGGAGAACATTCAAACTGCATCGAGGCAGGTCAGGGATTGAACTTGAGACCTCAGAACTGCGGAGGTCAATGCTTAACAAGCTGAATCCACCGTTACGCCGCGAGACAGATTTGTTTTTTATATTTTTGGTCCAATATGGCTCTTTCGCCATTGGGTTGCTGACATCTGGTCTAAATAATCCATCATTGCTGTTTGACGTGTCCAGATGTGACTCGTTAATTTAGATCATAAATCAGAACGTATATCTGCAACTTTGTCTTGTTGACTGGTCCTCTTTCTTGGCCTTTTGGCTATGATCAAGTGTAGTACCAACATTTACCAGGTGCAGTGGACAAGTGGTAAGGGGTCATTCTTGTAAACTGAAGAGCATGGGTTTGACCCCCCACTGTACCTTTGAAAAATGGTGTCGTGATTTGATCTGTTGTGATCAGTGCCATGCTCGGCTTTTTGGATGACTCAAGGGGATGAATGTGTTTCAAAGATGGATGGATGAGTATCTGCTCCCCAAGAAGATCTGGAAGTTCGGCACACTTTTGTCCTCTTCAAAATGTCCCTCCTGAGTCTTACCCACTTGGACCCAAGAGGTGTCAGGAGCATGGCCAAGCCACTGCCCTGAGCGCAGCTGCCACGAGCAGAAGCCCCACACCTGCGCCGTATGGACGCTAATTTGACCAGGAATTTTAGCCTTGAGTACGTCTCTTGGATTTGCTCGTTCGTTGTGTTTGTGTGTGTTGGACACTGCATCATTGTGTGTGAGTACACAACTTTATTGTAGTCTATTCCCCTTGTTACAGCATTCCAATGCCACCATAGTCAAGTCAGGTTTTTTTTCATCTTTCCAAGTTTTGTCACGTAGTCATCGGACCTTGTTTCATGTTTTCGGACCTTGCCTGTAGCCTTGCATTTTTGTGCCTCTGCCTTCCAAGCTTTGCCTCCGACTTCAGACCTTGTTTCGGATTATTGGACTTTCACTTTTTGCCACGTGTTTTTGTGCTTCCGACTTTTTGGACCGATGAGCTCTGTACGACATCTGCCTGAATTAAAACCACCCTCAACATCATGTCCTTGCCCCGGAGTCCTGCTTGTGGGTCCTGTCCCTTGCCACATGCTCGTGACAAAAGGAAGTAAAAGATGGCACGATCCAGATCTAAAAGTACAATTTCTTATTGGGGTAAAAACAGAACCAATTAATAATGGCAAAGATAAAATCTCAGTTGCCCGAACCCCAGTCTTTTTCTAACTTTCCTTTTCACGTCGCCCCAGTCTGTTTTCCCTCCACCATCCTGACCAAACTTGATCCCAAGAATTTTTTTGGTCAGTCTGTGTCATCGTTGCTCAATGATGGCACAACATTTTATTAATACTGTTGGTAACACATATTAGAGGCTTAAAACTATAAACTAACACTCTTTTGTATTAAATATTTATACATAAAATGTTTGTGGAGAGAGCCTTTTATCCACTACATTACACATCCTTGGCCAAGCCTTCAAAAGAAGCATCCGACTCATCTCCAATCCGAAAAAAGATCCATCGAAGTTACATTTGGTGCGTCGCTGTGGAACTCATCATTGATGATTTGGTACAGTTCTGGTGCCTCTTGCATTGCATCATGAACATCCAATCTTGCTCCCACCGCATGTCATCATCTGTGCTATCCATGGCGTTTGTGAAGAAACATTTTTTTAATCGAAGATTTTGGCTAGGGCAGCGCAGCACAGCCCCCCCACCCCATTCGGCTCCAATCCATCGCAGCTTTGGCGTCAGGTGGCTATCAAAACTATGTGAGCTCAAGCTATGTAGAAACGAGCGTAATGGGCACATTTTTTAAAAAGCGACCATTTCAATTGAGTGTGCGCTCCTTTTTTTTTTTTTTCAAATGTGCCCATGACGCTCGTATTACGTCATTTGAGCTCACGTTGTTTTGATACCCACCTGAAATCATTGATCTGTCGTTGTTTTGGACTATCGCGCTATTTCCGGGTTTGCGCCGTCATTGAGATGAGAGATGACATTTTATTTAAAAGCAGCTGCACAACTGGCCGTTGTCGTTGACAGTTTTTGGTTTAGTTTAAGTTAAAACGAACTCACGGGGGTCGTTTCTGATCTTTGGTGACGTAGCAACAAACATGCTACGCTAACGATCGTAACATGCAAGCTCCCCGAGGAGGTCTGAGAGCATTACTGTCATATATATGAATGTGTAACATAAAACATCGAATATCATATCGAAATGTATATGGACCTAAATATAATGTGCTCTATTAACTTTTTGAGAATATTTTTGGAAAAATTTGCGCATTATGATTGAGAAATTATGGTAAATTGCCCACAGATGTGAGTTCAGCCCCAAGTGTGAATGTTTTTAAATCCAGGTAGAAAACTCTTCTTTTTTCATGCTTTTTAGAGTATATCCACTTTTTAATCATATTACTTGCACTGTACTCGGTTTTGTCTTTCACATATATATATTGTTTGTCATTTTTATTGTTTTTATCCCATTTTAAATGTTTTATCTCTTTGTTTTCAAATGCTTTTAATTATCTAAAGCACAGTGAGTTACCTCGTGTATGAAATACGCTACACAAATAAATTTGCCTTGCCTTACCATTTTGGAAGAATGATCTGCCACCGTGCAGACAGTGGTGTGGCCCTGGAAAGCCAGCAACCCGGTCACAAAGTCCAATGATATATTGGACGACGGCCCTCAACAAACGGAAAGCGATCGCAACTCCCCTGAGGGACGTTTACATTAAGGTTTATTCGTGAACAAACATGAAGCGTGGTGACGTACTCCCTGATGTCCTTTTTGATGTTTGGCCTCTAAAAGTGTTGCTCTATCACCGATTGGGTTGCGATCCCGACCCCTCTGTGGAGGACCGACATACAGCCTGTCATCTGTGGCTGCGAGTGTCCTTCAGTGCGTCTTTTACCTGGGTCTCAATTTCCCATGTGAAGACTGAGACCAACAGGCTTCAGGCAGAATTAATCCGATATTGGATTTTGCCTTTTCCCAATCAAGAATCTACAATTGCGCATGGGGTTTTCTTTTCTATGGTTTTCTGTTGTATGGTCAGTTAACACGATAAATAGGACCTGATCACCCTCTAGCCAGTGTCTCCAATCTGACAAAGCCACTCTGACTGCTAATAGCTCATGGCCCCCAATTTCATTATTTTGTTCTGCAGGAGTAAGTTTTTGGGACATAAACGTGCAGGGATGCAACTTTCTTCTTTCGGATTCCTCGACAAGGGTCCACCCCTGCCCCAGAATCTGACGCATCTACCTCCATGACAAACAGATTCAGCAAAGCAAGAATAAGAACAGAGGTAAAGCTAGCAGTGAGTTTACAGAAGGCCGCATGACGCGATGGGAACCAAAAAAAGGAACTGTGTGGAGAGCTGTGTTTGTGTAAGGGCGTTGCAATTATGCTAAAGTTCTGGATGAATTTTTGGTACAGGTTCCCTAAGAACCTCTGGACTTCCTTGCAAGTTGTGGAAGTGGGCCAATGTGAAACGGCCTCGACCTTGCTGGGATCCATACAGATCCCCTCCTCCACTGACACAAAGCCCAGAAACGACAGGGAAGACCAGTGAAACTCGCACTTTTCAGCCTTGACATGTAGCAGCAACCATTGCAACACCACTTGAACGTGGCTGACATGGGGCCGGGGAGAATATTCGAATGCCATCTTTGTACACAAAGATATTAATGTTGAGCATATCGTGGAAAACATCATTGACAAACCTCTGAAACACTGCAGGAGCATTTGTGAATCCAAAATGCATCACCAAATATTCTTAAGGACTAATGGGTGTGTTAAATGCAGTCTTCCACTCCTCTCAGTATCCTGACCTCATGCCTCTCCCACACCACTCATGAGGGTTTCCATGATGTCATGATCAGCATTCTGGACTCCAGTGATCTAAGTTCATGTCTCAGTGGAAACTGATACTGTTTGTTCTCTCACTTGAAAGTAAATTGGAATGCATGAAGTTTTCAGTTTTGCACAGGAAGGTATTCCCTCATAGACAAGGCCAAACGCCCGTCCAAAACCACTGAGGTTCCATGGTGTCATGCTGAGCACTCTGGACAATGACTCCAGCGATCTGAGTACTTGTCTCATTGGAACTGGGAAGTGTTAGTCTCTCAATTGAAAAGACTTGATTGTGTCAACTTTTCTTTTACAGACGTTCTTCCCTCATCCATAAGTCTAAATGCCCCTCGCACACCAGTCATGGGGCTTCCATTGTGTAATGGTCAGCACTCTAACTCTCATGGATGGTGTCGGAGGGGTATTTGGTCTGAATCCAATCTTGGTTCAAGTGAGACAAGCCCTATCAGGTTCCACTGAGACTTGAACTCAAATTGCTGGATTTAGAGTCCAGAGTGCTCACCATTACACCATGGAAACCCAGTGTGGGAAGGACATTTGGTCTGATGCATGAGGGAAGAACGTCTGGAAAAGAAATCTTGATACAATCCAATTCCGTTCAGTTTAGTTTCATGTTGGACAAGGCCAATGAGGTTCCATTAAGACTTGAACTTGGATTCGTGGTTTCAGAGTTCATGGTGCTCACCATTACACCATGGAACCGCAATGATTGGTGTGAGAGGGGCATTTAGTCTAATGCATGAGGGAAGAAAATCTGGAAAAGAAAACTTGACACAATCCAATTTCAATTTAGAGAAGGCCAATCAGGTTCCATCAAGACTTGAACTTGGATTACTGGTTTCAGAACCTCGAGTGCTCACATTACACCATGGAAACCCTATAACTGGTTCTGGAGGGGCATTTAGTCTTATGCATGAGGGAAGAACATCTGGAAAAGAAAAGTTGACCAAATCCAGTCTTACTTGAATTGGGAGACTAATACTTTTCGATTCAATCAAGACTTGAACTTGGATCCCAGGATTGAGAGTGCTCACCATTACACCATGGAAACCCGATTACTGGTTTAGGAAGGGAACGTCTGAAAAAGAAAAGTTGACTCAATCTTACGTTGTTTTAAGTGAGACAAGCCCTATCAGGTTCTACTGAGACTTGAACTCAGATTACTGGATTCAGAGTCCAGAGTGCTCACCATTACACCACAGAACCGACACAACACAGATGAGAGTGGCATTTAGATTTATGCATGAGGAAATACCATCTGGAAAATAGTTGACACAATCAAGTCTTCTCAATTGAGAGACAAACACTTCCAAGTTCCACTGAGACGAGAACTCAGATCACTGGAGTCAGTGTCCAGAGTGCTCACCATTACACCATGACTGGTGTGGGAGAGGCATTTGGTCCATTACACTATGGAACCTCAGTGACTGGTTTTGGAGGCAGGTATTATGTTTGATACCAATACCATCAATCCGTCCAATTTCTTTGCCGCTTATCCTGACAAGGGTCGCAGGGAATGCTGGAGCCTATCAAAGCTATCAACAGGCATCATCACCCTCCACCTTCTCATTCACGAACATATATTCTGAGGGAATACCTTCCTGTGGAAAAAAGAAAGTTTCATGCAATACATAATTGTTTCAAGTTAAAGGACTAACAACAAACATCAGCAGAACATCCAGGAAATGCTATGTAGAGGCTCCAGTGAGAATTGAACTCACGACCCCTGGTTCACTAGACCAATGCTCTAACCACTGAGCTATGGAGCCTTTGGGTATCAATTTGGGAGAAACAGGATTCACTCTTTGTGTTAGACCGAACCTGCTGGAAAGAATTCCTTTTATGTTGGTCTTAGCTCCACTGGGGCTGGAGGGGCGTGGGGGATTGAAGATTTCCCACCTTCGATGAAGGTTGAGAAGTGAAGCCGCGACGAAACGCAGCGGGCCCGCTGGCAGCCACTGGTGATCATGCCGGATGGTAGTTTTGAAAAGTCTGCAGGCGTTGTCAACGTTCAATGGCTACATTGATTACAATCTTCTTCTTCTTCTTTTCCTTTCGGCTTGTCCCGTGAGGGGTCGCCACAGCGTGTCATCTTTTGCCATCTTAGCCTATCTCCTGCATCTTCCTCTCTAACCCCAACTGCCCTCATGTCTTCCTTCACCACATCCATAAACCTTCTCTTTGGTCTTCCTCTCGCTCTTTTGCCTGGGAGCTCCATCCTCAGCATCCTTCTACCAATATACTCACTCTCTCGTCTCTGAACATGTCCAAACCATCGAAGTCTGCTCTCTCGAATCTTGTCTCCAAAACATCCAGCTTTGGCTGTCCCTCTAATGAGCTCATTTCTAATCCTATCCAACCTGCTCACTCCGAGCGAGAACCTCAACATCTTCATTTCTGCCACCTCCAGTTCAGCTTCCTGTTGTTTCTTCAGTGCCACCGTCTCTAATCCGTACATCATGGCCGGCCTCACCACTGTTTTGTAAACTTTGCCCTTCATCCTAGCAGACACTCTTCTGTCACATAACACACCAGACACCTTTCGCCAGCTGTTCCAACCTGCTTGGACCCGTTTCTTCACTTCCTGACCACACTCTCTATTGCTCTGTATTGTTGACCCCAAGTATTTGAAGTCATCCACCCTCGCTATCTCTTCTCCCTGTAGCCTCACTCTTCCCCCTCTACTTTTCTCATTCATGCACATATATTCTGTTTTACTTCGGCTAATCTTCATTCCTCTCCTTTCCGGTGCATGTCTCCATCTTTCCAATTGTTCCTCTGCATGCTCCCTGCTTTCACTGCATATGACAATATCATCTGCGAACATCATGGTCCAAGGGGATTCCAGTCTAACCTCATCTGTCAGCCTATCCATTACCACTGCAAACAGGAAGGGGCTCAGAGCTGATCCCTGATGCAGTCCCACCTCCACCTTAAATTCCTCTGTCACACCTAAGGCACACCTCACCATTGTTCTGCTGCCATCATACATGTCCTGTACTATTTTAACATACTTCTCTGCCACACCAGACTTACGCATGCAGTACCACAGTTCCTCTCTTGGTACTCTGTCATAGGCTTTCTCTAGATCCACAAAGACACAATGTAGCTCCTTCTGACCTTCTCTGTACTTTTCCACGAGCATCCTCAAGGCAAATAATGCATCTGTGGTACTCTTTCTCGGCATGAAACCATACTGTTGCTCGCAGATACTTGCTTCTGTCCTGAGTCTAGCCTCCACTACTCTTTCCCATAACTTCATTGTGTGGCTCATCAACTTTATTCCTCTATAGTTCCCACAGCTCTGAACATCCCCTTTGTTCTTAAAAATGGGAACTAGAACACTTTTCCTCTATTCTTCAGGCATCTTTTCGCCCGCTAGTATTCTGTTGAATAAGTTGGTCAAAAACTCCACAGCCATCTCTCCAAATTGCTTCCATACCTCTACCGGTATGTCATCAGGACCAACTGCCTTCCCATTTTTCATCCTTTGTAATGCCTTTCTGACTTCCCCCTTAGTAATCATTTCCACTTCCTGGTCCTTCACTCTTGCCTCTTCAACTCTTCCTTCTCTCTCATTTTCTTCATTCATCAACTTCTCAAAGTATTCTTTCCATCTATTTAGCACACTACCGGCACCAGTCAACACATTTCCATCTCTATCCTTAATCACCCTAACCTTCTGCACATCCTTCCCATCTCTATCCCTCTGTCTGGCAAACCTGTAGAGATCCTTTTCTCCTTCTTTCGTGTCCAACCTGGTGTACATGTCTTCATATGCCTCTTGTTTAGCCTTTGCCACCTCTACCTTTGCCCTACGTCGCATCTCGATGTACTCCTTTCGCCTCTCCTCAGTCCTCTCAGTATCCCACTTCTTCTTTGCTAATCTCTTTCCTTGTATGACTCCCTGTATTATGGGGTTCCACCACCAAGTCTCCTTCTCCCCTTTCCTACCAGATGACACACCAAGTACTCTCCTGCCTGTCTCTCTGATCACCTTGGCTGTTGTCGTCCAGTCTTCCGGGAGCTTCGGTTGTCCATCGAGAGCCCGTCTCACCTCTTTCCGGAAGGCCGCACAACATTCTTCCTTTCTCAGCTTCCACCACATGGTTCTCTGCTCTACCTTTGTCTTCTTAATCTTCCTACCCACCACCAGAATCATCCTACATACTACCATCCTATGCTGTCGAGCTACACTCTCCCCTACCACTACTTTACAGTCAGTAACCTCCTTCAGATTACATCGTCTGCACAAAATATAATCTACCTGCGTGGTTCTACCGCCGCTCTTGTAGGTCACTATATGTTCCTCCCTCTTTTGGAAATAAGTGTTCACTACAGCCATCTCCATCCTTTTTGCAAAGTCCACCACCATCTGCCCTTCAAAGTTCCTTTCCTGGATGCCGTACTTACCCATCACTTCTTCATCGCCCCTGTTTCCTTTACCAATATGTCCATTACAATCTGCACCAATCACAACTCTCTTGCTGTCTGGGATGCTCAGAACTACTTCATCTAGTTCCTTCCAGAATTTCTCTTTCAACTCTAGGTCACATCCTACCTGTGGTGCATAGCCGCTAACCACATTATACATAACACCCTCAATTTCAAATTTTAGTCTCATCACTCGATCTGATACTCTTTTCACCTCCAAGACATTCTTAGCCAGCTCTTCCTTTAAAATAACCCCTACTCCGTTTCTCTTCCCATCTACTCCGTGGTAGAATAATTTAAACCCTGCTCCCAAACTTCTAGCCTTACTACCTTTCCACCTGCTCTCTTGGATGGACAGAATATCAACCTTTCTCCTAATCATCATGTCAACCAACTCCTGAGCTTTTCCTGTCATAGTCCCAACATTCAAAGTCCCTACACTCAGTTGTAGGCTCTGTGCATTCCTCTTTTTCTTCTGACGCTGGATCCGGTTTCCTCCTCTTCTTTGTCTTCGACCCACAGTAGCTGAATTTCCACCGACGCCCTGCAGGTTAGCAGTGCCGGGGGCGGGCGTTGTTAACCCGGGCCACGACCGATCCGGTATGGGATTCTTTAGATGAACGCTCATATTTGTTTGGCACAGTTTTTACGCCGGATGCCCTTCCTGACGCAACCCTCTGCATTTATCCGTGCTTGGGACCGGCCTACAGATTGCACTGGTTTGTGCCCCCAAAGGGCTGCATTCTACATTGATTACAATAGTAAGTAAAAATATACTTTATGTAATGTGAGCACACTTGCATCATATATTGTAGGCTGTCACTTTTCTATCTGCTTTGTTGCATTTGACTTATCGGCTGATTGGTGTGAGCAGGGTGGCTGCGTTCATCAGACTTCATTCCAAAATGTCCCATCATCGTGGTGGCATTAGGTTTTAGAACTAATTCCATGAATGCCACTTTTTAAAGTCTTTCTCATCGTGAGAAATATTGTGCAATTAAGGATTGTGTTTTCATTCCCTCAATTCACTAATGGTTGGGAAAAAAAATCCTCTTTTCAATGATCTGTTCATTTCAAATCACTGTGTAAGTACCCAGAAAGGTGCCACCACTGATCAGCACTTTTGATTTGACCGGATAAACACCAACGATCATAAAAGTTGACCAAATACCAAATGTGTCTTGGAGTTTGATGCAGGCATGAAACAGCTGCCAAATTCTTTTCGGACGGGTACGAAAGTACATACAACGAAGTGGTTTGTACAGCAGAGTGGAGCAGCGGAAGCTTGCTGGGCCCATAACCCAGAGGTCGATGGATCGAAACCATCCTCTGCTAACACAATGTGAGGTTCTGTTCTTCTTCAGTGAGAAACAGAAGATTATCTACTCAGTGACTGAGGGCCACTTCCTCAATGATCTTCTCACTGGAGATATCTACACATGGACTGTCGCTTTCTGCCAGAATTTTCAGTCTGCACAGGGTCACTGGTTTGCTCGGTCTCCATGTCATCATGTCGAGCTTGCAAATCTCTCAGCATATTCCACAACGGCAGTCAGTGTGTGCCGCGTAAACACAAAACCTACAAGCAATTGTTCATGTTTGACCGATTTAAAGATTAAAAATACAATTAACTATTGAACACATTATACATCTGCCAAACACTCCGTGAAACATTATTTGGTTGTAAAAAATAAAATTGATCCCAAAGTGAAGACCATTGCTTAGTTTTGGTATTCATCATGAAACATGACCACTCTCACTTTCTAAATGTTGATCTCCTCACGATCCTATTTTGAACCACTCGGATGCAAATAATTTTCAGTCGTGTTCAAAATAATTGCAGACCAATGTCACTAACCAGATTAATGCACATTTTCAGTTTATTTTTTATTGCTACTATTCAAACAATGGTGGTGCAGCTGCCGAGCATTGGCCTGATCGTTCTGAGGAACGGGATTCAAATGCGGGGCCCCTGCCTGTGTGGAAATCCCAAAAACATTAAATTATTCATGGGAGACTCTAAAATGCTCTGAGGTGTGAGTGTGACTGTTGTCTGTCTCCATGTGCCCTGCCCTGATTAGCTGGCAACCAATTCAGGGTATACACTGCCTCATGCCCGATGGTAGCTGTGATAGGCTCCAGCACTCATGGGACCCTTGTGAGGATAAGCGGCTCAGATGGATGGACTTTCTTCTTGTGACTGTCTCTGTCTTCCATCAGCATTACTGCTGCATAAATGAAATAAGTGCACAACAATTACTGAAGTGCATCGGGACAAGTAGGAAATCTCAATGGTTCTCCCTTTCACCAATTTTGTGAAGTTAGCTTGGATTTAGTGGTGGGCAAATGATACTCAGGCTTTAGATCTTGTGTCGCACTTCCTGAAGCCCAGTGATTTGAAAGACTGTGTCGAACTTTCGAACATGGTTGCCGTTTTGCTTCATGTCGCCATCCATCAATTTTCTGAGTCGCTTATTCGTACAAGAGTTACAGGAGTGTTGGAGCCTATCCTAGCAGTCAACGGGCAGGAAACCCCGAACTGGTTGCCAGGCAATCGCAGAGCAGATGGAAACAGAAACATTTGCCCTCACCATCACACCTAAGGGCAATTTAGAGTGTCCAATGAATGCATGTCTTTGGAATGTGGGAGGAAACTGCAATTTTGTCATTTTCCTTTCGGCTTGTCCCGTTAGGGACTGCCATAGCAAGTCATCTTTTTCCATCAAAGCCAATCTCCCGCATCTTCCTCTCGAACACCAACTGCCCTCATGTGTTCCCTCACAACATCGATTAAGCTTCTTTTTGGTCTTCCTCTCGCTCTTTGGCCTGGCAGCTCCATCCTCATTCACGCACATATATTCTGTTTAAATTCGGATCATCTTCAATCCTCTCCTTTCCAGTGCATTCCTCCATCTTTCTCGCAGATGCTTACTTCTGTCCTGAGTCGAGCCTCCACTACTCTTTCCCATAACGTTTCAAATTTAAATCAACATTCTCTCTTGAGCACAAGTTAAGATATGCTGTAAGCAGAGTGGTGCAGTGTAAGCATGCTGGACCCATAACCCAGAGGTTGATGGATTGAAACCATCCTCTGCTAACAGGAGATGATGTGTATTCTTTTGTAGTTAAAATTTTTGGCCGATAAAAACTTGTCTCCTTTCCGGCAGTCGGCCACTTCCTCGATTCACTTCTACTGGACGTGCACAACATACACAAACATTTCTTACTGCCACTTAAGGATTTTCAGTCTGAACAGGGTCCTGCATTTGCTCGGTCTCAATTTCATATTGTCAAGCATGCAAATGTCTCAGCATATGTGGAATAAGTCATCTGTGTGTGAAGCAAACACCACGCCTACTCGCAATTGTTAATCTACAACCCATTTAAAGATTAAAAAACACAATTCAATTATGAACACATGAAACATCTGCAAAACACAGCATGAAACATTATTTGGTTTGTGTGAGATCAAAGTGATCCCAAACTTAAGAATGTCGCTTATTGTTGGTACTCATCGTGAAACTTACTCAATACTCTCAGTGTCACTTTCCAAATCTCGATCTCCACACAATCCCATTTTGAACCATTGTGATGCAACTTATATTTAGTAGTGTTCAAAATAAAAGCACTCCAATGTCACCAAACAAATTAATGCACATTTTCAGTTTGTTGTTTTTATTGCGACTATCGAAGTAAGAGGCAGCACAGGTGTCGAGATTTGGATTCACAGTTCTAAGGACCGGGATCAGAGCCCAGCTCCGCCTGTGTGGAGTTGCATGTTCTCCCTGTACCTGCGTGGGTTGTCTCCGGGCACACCAGTTTCCTCCTACATCCCAAAAACATGCATTCCATGGAGCCTCTAAATTGCCCCAAAATGTGATTTTGATTGCGACTGTTGTTTGTCTCCATGTGCCCTGTGATTAGCTGGCAACCAGTTAAGGGTGAACCCCGGCACCTGCCTGAAGATAACTCTGACAGGCTTCAACAGTCCTGTGACACTTGTGAGGATAAGCGGCTAAGAAAATAGATGCATGAATGGATACAACAATGTCCTCTTGGGGCCACCATGCTCATTTCCACACCATAATTTCTTTGCCTTTCAATCTGTCTTTAAAATGTTGGGCATGGTCTGGTGATTGACGTGGGAGTCAGCAAATGACATCGTAGAGGTGGCTGACTGTTAACTTTAGCCATTCTAAATTGAACCAGGATATTTGTTGGTCTAAACATGAATCAAACACCTGTCAGGAATTTTTCCATTCAGTTCCTTGTTCAAGAAAAAAATAAATTAATTGTAACATGGAAGATTTGAATTGTTGTTTATTTGACGGTTTTGAGAGGGTGAATTTAATTTCCACTTGCACAGTTGTTTGGCTGTTTTAAAAAACAACATTTAATTCTGTTATGTTTTGTTTAACAGAAAATTTGGAGTAGCATGAAAAGAGTTGAAGGCAGCATTTTTTTTTTCTTGGGATGAATTTGACATTTTCCAAACTGCTGCTGATTGTGAAGTGAATTGAGTTTGCACGCATCATATAAACATTGGATGAAGTTTACACCAGTCAGTCAAAGTAAAAACAAATCATCTAAATGATTGCTCGTACCTTAAAAAACTTGTGCAAGATCACTTTAGGAAGTGCCAGTCGTCCAGGGGTGGGCAAACTATGGCCCGCGAGCACACGTTTCACGGAGCTCAACTACGAACAGGACACACGTTGCCCTTTTCCATGTTTTAGAGACTAATTTGTCTGCTCGATAGGGACCGGTTTTCTCAAGGTTTGGTTCTGCCGCAGTCGCCCAGATGGGCAAATTCACTCATTCCTCATGAGTGTGTGAGTTTCCTACTCACCATAGATGTCTTTACTTCCTTCGGCTTCTCGTCAACCCTCAGTCTCCAGTCACAAAGCCGAGGCCCAGTCCTGGAAAGAGTCTCAAGTGCTGTGGCCACGGTCTGTGCCTGGACGTCGGCTCAGCCCCTTGAAATCTCAGGTATCTTGAGATCCAATTGGACATTCATTAAACAGGACAAAAAGGAAGCAAAGACACAAATTCAAGTTTGACAGCTCGCGAAAAGAAGAACTCTCTGGTACAATTCACCACTGCACTCTCTGATTATCCTCTCCTCAGCAAACACCCCCATTTACATAGATGTTACAAAAAGGAGATGGGAGAGCAAAACATAGTTGGTAACAAAGTATACTTGTTTGTTCATGTGTGTGTGTGTGGGTGTGTGTGTGTGTACATTCGCAATGTGACTGAGTGGCGACCAGTTCAGGGTGTAGTCCGACCAAAGTTTGCTGGGAAAGGCTCCAGCACTACTGTGACACTTGTGAGGACAAGTGGGTTGGAAAATGGATGGATGGATAGATGGATGGATGCACATCTCTCTCTCTCTCTCTTTCTCACTCAATGTGCATCCAGAATGATCAGCGTCATCCAAAACTATCGGAGGACCACATGAAAAATGAGATAAGACCAAACTTTCAATCCCCCACAACCCTCCCAGCCCCATTGGAGCCAATCCCAGAAAACTAATTCTTTACTAGTCTAAAAGGCATTTTAGCTCTGACAGATAAGGTGAAGGCTATCTTCTATATTGGAGTCCATTTCACACCAAACAAAGGAAAGTTTCTACCACGATGGTCTGCTTTCTAGCGCAGTTGTATGGTTGTTTTTGGGTTGACAAAGTCAGTAGACGGGCCTCATAGCTCAGTGGTTAGAGCATTGGTCTTGTAAACCAGTGGTCGTGAGTTCAATTCTCACTGTGGACTTCTTTAAACATATGTGACACTTTGTTGATTCTTCTGTGTTCTTGTATTCTCTGTCAGTTTTGTTTGCTCGCTCCGCATCTTCCCTCAAATCCCTCAAAAAGAAATTAAATTTCCACATACTTTGACAAATATTCCCCCACGTGTGAATTTAAACTAAAGTCCCTTTTGTACAAACCAGCAAAATGCGACAATTTAATGTCACACACATCAACACAACACAAACAAGATAAAATAGCGAACACCAAATAGGCGTTGAAGAAAAGAGTAGTTGAACCACAAGGAAAGGCAGTGACCAATCAATGTTGCATGTTTTTGGGATGTGGGAGGAAACCAGTGTGACCCGAGAAAACCCACCCAGGCAGTGAGGGAGAACATGTAAACACCATACAGGCGGGGACGGGATTGAACCCGTTTCCTCAGAAATGTGAGGCCATTGCTTTACCAGCTGATCCATCGTGCCACCTCGTTACAAATTTATAACTATTTTCTTCTGTTGATTAAGATTAAATTCAAGGCTCAAGAACACCATGACTATTGGATTGACGTGGACCATGTGACCAAAAGTCACGAGTATCTGGCAACATTTTGAGGTAAACATTGAAAATCAACACAGTTGACATTCAAGCGAATCTATTCATAATTGTTGTTTGGTGTGTCCATAGGTGACCCGTTTAGTGTGATTATACTGTTAGTTTATATGTACCACTGCAAATTTGAATTGTAAGCGAGAGAATTAGGTCCTCTTTCCTGGAGTTTAATTGGCATCGCTTTCGGCCTTTTTGCTAAGATTGTTGTTGCCTCCTGCCTATTTGAGTCCCAAACCTGAAGTGGGAGTGGAATTTAGTTTATTTTAGGAGGATACAAGGTGCGTTTTGTTTCGGAATTGTTTTTGAGTGGCTTTATTGTCTGTTTGTTTTTGTTTTTTTTATTTAAATTGTGCTGCCTCCGCCATGTTGGCATTCTATGCCGGCATGTGGAGGCACCACAGTGTGCGTTTTTTATTTCAAGAAAAATATAGTGAATCTCCTTTAATGTCAAGATTAGATTTTTCAAGAAAATTGAAACGGTGAACTCTAAAATTTAAAGTTAAAGCCTTAAATTATATTTTAACACTGCGTTCCAATCAAGGTTTTGATGTTAGGTTTATATTCTGCAGCTTATTTGCATGATTTCTGGAGACGGTGTGAAGATGAAAAAGCCCAGTTTTCTGCATTCAATGTCGAAAACTGACTGACAATGCAGCTAAAACTGTCAATGTCAGAATGTTAAATGAAACAGTGAGTGGAGATGACTATTGGCTTGGTAGATATTGCCCGGTGAAAGGCCAAGCTATGAAGGTGAGAGATGAGGATGGCATCTGGAATTTGACCTGGAGAGTCCTCATTCAACAATGGCAGGACTCTCAGGGGTTCCAGGGCCTGAAACATCTCCCATCAATGATAGTTTTGGGTGAAAACCGTGGTTACATTTATTAGCAAGAGCAGCCCAAGCTATGCCACAAGTGTGGTAAACACCTGGCAGAGGCGTGTCAGCAAGTCGTTTGTGGTAAATGGAGAAATATTGGGCATTAATTTGAACAATGTCCCAATGGCAGAAAGTGAAATCTCTGTGGAGACTCAGACCATCTCTTGAAAAAATGCCCTGGATCTTTTACAAACCGACTAAAAGCTGGGAAGCGAAAAGAGAAGAGGATTTAGAACCAAGAGCGAAACTCGTTACCTCAAGATCAGAAATGGGTGAGGTGGAAGAAACCCCAGTTTTCCCACCAAAACCTGTAAAGGAGGAAGAGGAAACAGGTGGGGAGGGGCCAGGACAACCGATTGGGAGTGATGGGGAAAACAGTCCGCTGCAGGAAATGCCTACAAGTAGTCCGAGCGAGAACGAGCCTACAACAGACCGAAATTGATGAGACTCCAATACCTTGTGCACCAAAAACAAAACGACTGGAATCAGAATTCTCCTTTGAGTCCTCCCGAGGCTCAGATAAAAGTGGAAAGCCCATAAATTCAGACAGTTCAAATGATGAATCACGAATATTTCCCTCAAGTTCACCAAAAGAACTCTCCTTTTTAAATATTGTTTTACAATCAACGCCAAAACCCCGAAACACCATGAAGAGAAGATTGCAGGAAAGACCAAAACCAAGAGTTAAAACAGAAAACATTGCAAAAGTACCGTACCTCCGAACTGCTGATGTAAAGGAAGAACAAAAATCGATGGGAATACCAGAACAAGCACCCTTTTAATAGCTTTTAATCAGAGATTCTTTGTATGTTTTCACTTTTAAAATCGTTCCCTTTTAGTGTTTCAACGATAAGGGTTAGGAGCATAAAGTCAAAAATGAAAGCCCAAAGTGTTTGATACTTTCTTCAAACTTTCAAGTACAATGTGTTTTTAATCCAAGAATGTGGCTTACCCTTTTTAAAATTCGACAAACAGTGGGAGGATATGTGGCCACTCCCGTCACTTTGGAGTGGCTCAAATGAAAAAAGAAAATGATGGAGTTGCGATTTTAACAAATATCTCCCATGTTGAGGTGAAGGCGAGCATGGTGGTGAAAGAGTGCTGACAGGTATCATCTTTTTCCTGACTTGCAGACCATATGGGACACTCATTGGTGTCTCTCCCATTTACTGTGTTTTATACCAATGTGTGAAACCAAAACTTGAAAGTCGTAATAGACATCAGCGCATTGGTGGTATAGTGGTTAGCATAGCTGCCTTCCAAGCAGTTGACCTGGGTTCGATTCCCAGCCAATGCATTGCTTTACCACAATTTCACCTTGTATGGTGTGAATGATTTTCCTGCAGTGATCATTGCATCTGGCCACCCCTGCGTCAGCGCTCCATTACTTTGGGTGATTGACAATGGTCTACAGTCCCTTATCTAATCGGGATAGAGCACATGATGTGGGATTTCTCTTTACCAATTTGGCTACAGCACACAATACGCATTCATACACTGTAAAAAGCTGCAAACACAGAAAAATCAGTGTAATAGCGATGCCGCAGAAAGTGAACTGCGTTTTAGCAAATGAACACTGTATTTGGGAACATGCATGGTTTGTTCAACGAATCACAAAACTGCAGAACATTATCTTGAACACTATTTACAAATATAAGTTATATACAGTAAAGACTAAAGAGTCGCTGAAACATATAATGTGAATGAACGTAAGAGAGAAGAGAATTTAAGAATGAAGCACAGCTGAAGAAGATAAATTGAAGGTGAAACATGAACAAAAGCAAGAGAGAAAGAATCAGCTTCATTGGCCAAGTGTGTAAAAACACAAAGAATTTTTCTCCTGCAGTCGGTCCTGCCCTGGTACCACATCCAGACCAAAGAACAATAAAGCAACAAGAACAAGGTCCACGTTGGCTAGGCCATCAATGAAAGCGCTGAGGTGAGTTTTCGAGCGACTGTGGACAAGAACATTCAAATGCAAAGCAGCTTCTTTCACTGTTGATTCAAAACAAAGTACACACATGGCGAATACATTGTATATTTACTCATATATACACTACACATACATACATAGTGTGGATATATATATCTATATATATCCATCCATCCCTCCATTTTCTTCACCGCTTATCCTCACGAGGGTCACGGGGAGTGCTGGAGCCTATCCCACCTGTCAACGGGCAGGAGGCGGGGTACACCCTGAACTGGTTGCCAGCCAATCACAGTCACACCTAGTCACACTCACAATCACACCTTGGGGCAATTTAGTGATTTTTTTTTCATTTTTAGTTAATTCAGTCTGTGCAGTATATCTCCCAAAGATATCCTCCAGATGAGCGCACTCAGACATACTGTACACTTCAGATGCACATGCAGCATACATTAAAACAATCCCCCACTTCCATAGAAGCGTGTGGAGCTGCTTGAATGACCCTAAGTGCCAGAACTTTGTCCAAGTGGCGAGAAGAGAACCCCTTTGTCGCTGGAAAAAAATGTCAGACGTGTGTTTATTCGGGGAATGTCTTGTATGAGTGCCTGCACACACTTCCAGGTAGCGATGTGTCCGGGAACACCTGTCCATCGGAGCATGCATTGCGCTCATTTAACCAACCCAGTGCACGCGTCAGTGCGCGTACCACTTCAAAGAGATTGTACTGCATAATTTCGAATGGAAATGATTGTTTCTAGATGAAAATATATGTTAAACTATTCCATAAAATATGTATCCTGTCCGATGTGTTTTTGAATTAAAGGCAGTGAACTTTGACCGAGTTTCCACCACCTGAAAAATGACTCCTTTTGGGGGCAGAGCCTCTGACGTCAGTCAAGGTGGACTGGTGGTGCGTTTTACATGAGCACGGAGACTCTTTGGTTTCAAGAATTCCTTTGAGATTGTAAGGTAAAACCAATCCCTAACAATGTTGATCACGTGTGTGGTTCAGTTTTGGAGCAATTCCAACAATTCTGAACACAGTGTGCAATATTTTCCCAAAGACCCAAGCCTCAGAAGACAGTGGGGAAGCTTTGTGCAAACGAAGAGGGCTAATTTTTCCAAACCCGGTCAACACTGTCACATGCAGTGAACATTTCACCTGAACCTGGAGACGCTTCGATTAGCTCCCCCCACATACACAAAGGACCAAAAATGGAAAGAGCTTCTGTTAAGAGACAAGTTGCGGAGGCGGTGTGGAGTTCGCATGTTCTCTCCGTGCCTGCGTGGGTTTCCTCCCACGTCCCAATAACAATAATTGGACACTCAAAATTGTCCCGTCGCTGTGATTGTGAGTGCGACTGTTGTTTGTCTCGATGTGCCCTGCGATTGGCTGACAACCAGTTCTGTGTGTACCCTTTCCCCTACCCGTTGACTGCTGGGATAGGCCCCAGCACCTTCCGCTACCCTCGTGAGGATAAGTGGCAAAGAAAATGGATGGATTGACTTGCCAGTGTGTGACATTGCAGGTAACACATCTTACATTAGTAGGAATCATTACTTTGGGAAATTTCAAAGCTATTTGGTGGGTCTGTGGGGATAAGGCAGATATATTTTTGCCTTATGAATGGAGTGGTTGTTACAATCCAGAACAACAACAACAACTCAAAGATATGATGCTGTGCAATTTGATGATGGCAACCCAAAGATGACATTGTTTATTCATTATGCCAAATACACCTTTCATTAGTTGATGGTAAAATAAACGTCCATTCATCAATCCATTTTCTGAGGTACTTACAGTATCCTAATGAGGGTTGAGAAAGTGCAGGAGCCAATCCCAGCAGTCCTTGAGGAGGAGGCATGCTCCACCCTGAACAGGTTGCTAATCAATCGCAGGACACATAGAGACAGACATCAGTCACACTCACAATCACACTTTGGGGCAATTTAGAGTCTCCAACTAATGGATGTTTTTGGGGTGTGGGAGGAAGCCGGAGTGCCTGGACAAAACCCACACAGGCCAACGCTTTACAACAGCGCCACCGTGCTGCCTCTTGTTGGTTTTCTGATAATCGACTAATAATAATTCCACCTGCTCTGTTGGATGCACAATATTTCAACCTTTCCCCTCATCATCATGTCAACCAACTCCTGAGCTTTTCCTCTTCTAGTCCCAACATTCAAAGTCCCTACACTCAGTTGAAGGGTCTGTGCATTCCTCTTCTTCTTCTGCCGATGAATCCGCTTTCCTCCTCTTCTTTGTCTTCGACACACAGTAGCTGAATTTCCACCGACGCCCTGCAGATTAACGGTGCCGGGGACGGGCGTAGTTTACCCGGGCCACGACTGATCGGGTATGGTATTCTTTAGATGAAGGCTCATATTTGTTTGGCATAGTTTTATGCCGGATGTCTCTCCAGAAGCAAATCTCTGCATGTATCTGGGCTTGGGACACAAGATCAAAAATCAATGATGTAAACACACCTGGCTAAAAATAAGCATCCTTCGCTAACTGGGAATTGAACCCAGGCCACAGCGGTGACAGTGCTGAATCCTAACCACTAGACCATAAAGGACTTCAGTAGGTTTTATACTCCAGCATGCCTGCGAATCATGTGAGGATAAGCGATACAATTGCTGAATGGAGAATGCATTGCAAGCATTGTCGATTCTTGTTTTGTTTGTGACCAAATTTTGTGAATTACACTTTAAAAAAATAAGGCATAGGTACTGGACATATTGTTTGATATGTGAACAAATGACCGGGTTTACTTTGAAAAGAACGACCAAACCCTCAAAGTGGGGGTGTGTCGGGGTGTAATTTATGGCATTTTCTGACATGGATTTTCTTTGTGTTTTAAGAACAGAACTCTGAAAATACAACAACTACATACAATAAATACAATCCTCTGCGACAATGGTGCGAAAGTACCACTGTCAGTTGAAAAGCAGGAAACAGGAATTCATTAAGCAAGGCAGGGCCGTTGATTTCTTGTCATCAAAATGTGAAGCTCTTCACCTTGCAGCCACAATATTATACCAACAACTGACTATTATGATAGTGTCAAGGTGGACTAACTTGTGTGCACGTTGGAATCACAGTTCTGAGGTTCAGGGTTCACACCTGACCCCACCTGTGTGGAGTTTGCACTGGTTTATCCCACATCCCAAAAACATGCATTAATTGTAGACTCTAAATCAGTGTGCCCAGACTTTTAAAACCAAAGAGCTACTTTTGAAGACTGTTGTACGGCTTCTCAAAAAGAGGTGAGTAGACTGGACCACTGCAGCCAAGGTCATCAGAGAGATTGTAATGAGAGAAATAATAGGAGAAAAGTTTTGTGGAAGTGACACGCGCAGTGGTTTTGGTTTAATGAGCTCAGTGCATACTCCGATGGACTGGTGCTGCCGGACCCATCACTACCTCGAAGTGTGTGCCGGTACACAAACAAATCATTGGAATTCCCTCAATAAACACGCATCAGACATTTATAGCAACAAAGGGGGCTCTTTCTCCAGCTCCTCACCACTTGGACAAAGTTCTGCCACTCAGTCAGGGTCTATTCAAGCAGCTCCACACACTTCTACAGAAGTGGGAGATGTGTTGGAGTCATATTTTAACCTAGTATAATGAAATGTGTTTAATGTATGCTAGATGTGCATCTGAAGTGTACAGTATGTCTGAATGCACTCATTTGCAGGATATCTATGATATACTGTGCAGATGAAATGTATATGTCTATTTTACGTACGTACTATATGTATACATAGTGTATATATGAGTAAATCCATCCATCCATTTTCTTAGCTGCTTATCCTCACAAGAGCCATCGCAGGGCACACAGAGAGACAAATAGCCACACCTAGGGCCAATTTTGAGTGTCCAATTCATGATTCATGATTTTGGGATGTGGGAGTAAACCGGAGTGCCTGGAGAAAACCCACACAGGCACTCGGCGAACACGCAAACACCACACGGGTGGGTCCGGGATTGAAGCCGGGACCTCAGAAGTGGGAGACAAACGCTTGACCAGCTGAGCCACCGTGCCGCCACATTACATCTATACAATGTAAAATTTGGCATTCTCATCATTTCATTTATTTTCACATCTAAAATAAAATGCAACTTTTCCTAAATACGTATTGGAAGATCAATATTCCTCTTGATAATCTATACATCTTTTAATACTGAACTACATGTACATTTATTGTTTACATCCCTCCAGCTTCTGATATTTCTTTCAACAATGACGCTCGTAAGTTTACTCGAGTTGAACATATTTGAAAGATTTTGGTCAAAAGGGGTCTGTATGGGGCAGAAATGTGGCCTCGTATCTGCAAATGGTTTATTCTTTGGTTTGCACGTTCCACATGAATACGTGCCCTTCCGATCTTGCAACAAGCCGCAGCCTTGTGCTGTAAATGCGCTCGTGTTGAAAACGAAATCTGAAAGAAAAAGAAATACATATATCCCTGCGCGCACACGTTCAAATGATGATTTTGTGCATTATTATTGGCTTGGCTTTTTTCACTGTCCTTGATGTCGGAAATAGATTTGGGTTTGCGCTTTTCACACTCCAGGAAAGTGAACCTCAGCATTTTCTGAAGTAGTTTACTTCAGAAACTTCAGAAATAAAGAAAATTTTTTTGAAACACGAGATCGTTTGCTACATTATGAATGTACAGAAAATCCGCAAACAGAGAACTTTGTACGGGGGAGGTGAAGGGGAAATGTGACGAAGGGTTTGTGTTTATTTCTTCTCACAAATATAGATTACTCCTAATAAAAACAAGTTACGACAAAAGCATCGTTGTTACAAACCTTTTAGGAGTGCAAATTATCCCCGATGATGCAAAACATGTATCTGTTCAACAATGTTAAAAACATTTAATTTTTTTGTCGCTGCTCTCATCCAGTTTTGTTCCCCACCAGAAATGCAAAATCTCGTGAAATCTCGCAAACGATTTTACGCTCCCATTTAGAAGAAGATATTTCTTTGTGAGTGTCGTTCTGTGAGAGAGAGGTTAGTTGGTTTGTTGTGAACGTGAAAGTGGGTGAGACTGTTTGAGATGTGAATGTGAAAGTGAGCGAGAGATAGTGTGAATGTGAGTTTGTCCGTATAGGTGAGAGCAAGAGAGGAAGCAAAAAAGTGTGAGAGAATTTGGCTGACAGCAGTTTCCATAGTGTAGTGGTTATCACATTCGCCTCACACGCGAAAGGTCCCTGGTTCGAGACCGGGTGGGAACAGGCTTTGTTTTGTCGCTTGCTTCTCGGGGAGCTGTTTGGTTTGGTGGTCACATCCTAAATTTTGAGTCGAGTGGAAGTTATCATAGTTAAACGATGGAGATGTGTACCACACATGTGACTTTGTCCTTGTTTCAAAATTGAGTCTGAGCAAGGACTTTTAAAATGAATATTGTTTGTTGTATTTAAATCTGCCATGAAAACCTTCACCAAAAGGTGACGTTGAGAAAAAACTTCATTCACACAGGAATTGAATCTTAGTCTCCTGCGCGGACATTGTGGACACTAGTAAAGATGGTGTCATGAAGCTTGTCACAATTCAGCCATTGGTACAAGTAATGGTCCATTTCTCGATGGTTCATGTGGATGTAGTTTTGTTGGCTCGTAGAAAAGTAAAACTCATCAGCATCCTGACACTTCTGCTGCAATTCTCCCCAGATAAAATTCACCATAAGCCGGTTATATTGTCATGGTAAAGTACAATGAGAGAAACAAAATCAAAATGTTTGGGGGATTCCAGCAGGACATGTGATCCAATATGATGTCATACTTCTCACACTGACCAAGATGATAAAAAGTAAAAAGTTGAGATGACGTGTCACTTAGAACAAGATGGACATTTTCTCAAAGTGGGAAACATTTACTTGTGAGACCTCTTCAAGTATTTTGACATATGCAAACTGATCCATGATCCCTGCTCGGCAATAACTAGGCCCAAGACCATAGTCGGAGAAGCTTGCCCATATCATGATGCTTGCACCACCATGCTTCACCGTCTTCACTTTACATCCTGGAACTGATCATAATTGGCTGAGCCTTTGCCATTCTGGTTATTCTGTGACCAATTGTGATGGTTGTCTTCCATTTTCTGGAATGTGTCACTGGTTTTTCTCTGTTCTAAGGCATTCAAGGTCATTTTAGCTGAAGGGCCTATAATTTGTTGCACCTCTTGATAAGATTTTCCCTCACCAATGAAACCTTTATTTAAATTCTTGTTTCCGAACCAACAAAGTTAATGTCATGTCTACATAACCCCCTTTCATGAGTTCCCAAAACTCATTATAAACATAGAAGCAGTGAGTGACACCTTGTTGGGGGTCACAACCCAATATTAGCCCCAAAAAGGAAATCAGAATCTTCAATTTGGAGCATCATTCAGCTTTCAACACGTATTGCTAAAGATATTCCGCAAGCAAAAATTCAGTTTTATATCCAGAAAAACAGACAGGGATATCATTGTGGATTAAAAAAATGAAAAAAAATGGAAGCAACCTTTCAAATTTATAGTTCAGAGTTTGCTTGGGTACCCTGCGATGAGCTGGAAATCAGTTCAGGGCGTAAACTGCCTACTGCCCGTTGACAGCTTGGATAGGCAACCCTTGTGAGGATAAGCGGCTAAGAAGATGGATGGATAGTTGGATTGGTTTGGTTCGCAATGCATTTTTTTGTTTGGCTTCACTGTGACGACAGTGGGACACGAGGAGAGAAAAAAAAATGTTGGCAGTGGACAGCATGAAGCCAAATAAATACATGCGCAATTCAAAGAGGTTCCACCCCAGTCATGCTGATAAACCGATGGATTATTTTCAGTGAAAAAATCTCGAATATTGCCAACAATCATCCCGCATTGTGAAAGCTACATCAGTAAAACGAGCGAGGGACTGTTAGCATCATACACAGGTAGCGAACCAAATTGCTCAGTGCAAACCCCCCCACACCACATTAGATTCATTTTGTTTTGTAAATTTAAAGTTTTTTATATTTTGTGCTCCTGAATAATGTGGGCTGTGGGGAATTGGAAGTATTTTTTCTTGGTTTATTTTCACGATAAAAGGGGGCATAAAACAATGTGGAAAAAAGTTTTTTTTTCAGGCAAATTGATCCTGTGCTGAAAATATTTTTCTGTTCAGACTGCCAAGGTCATAATCAGTTTATTTCTCTGTTGAACATTGAACTATGTTTTTAATCAATTTTTTTTTTAATGTTAATAAGGATACAATTTTATACAGAGCTGTACTTTACTTATAACAATTTTATAACTCAAATGATAATATTATAGTCATGGCAGAGAGGTACAGGTACACTTTGTGTTGGGTGAAATAGCTGCTAAAGTGGACTGAAATGCTCCCGTATGTACCAGAAAATACTTCTTGAAAGTCAACAAACACTCAAATCTGTAAAGGTATTTTTTTAATCTGTCAAATTATTTTGTTTTTCTCATCTGTTATTATTTGGATTTTGGGGTCAATTTCCAACAGTCAATTTTTTTTCCAAAGATTGTAAAACCTATTTTATTGAATTCATCCGAATTCGACTGTCATGAGCGTCAAGCGGCAAGGGGTAGGACCCAAAATGCAGGGATGTGATTTTTTGACATACATACAAGGGAGGAAGCATCCCAAAAGACAAAGTCCAAAAATCCTGACACGAAGGGGGGGGAGGAAAATTACGAGGCAAAACTGGGAACTTAATAAAGAGGACCACCGAAACACTGTAGCGATGGAACTACACGAGCAAGGTGCTGCATACTCACCACAACAATACCGCAGTGTCAACCACAACGAACTGACAACGCAAACCACAAGGCTCATATGCTAATTAGCTTCAATGAAGCCCAGGGGAGGAGCTGCTGCTGCGAGCAGGGCAGCGCCCTGGCCACGCCCCTGACACTTGCCGAGAGTTCTGGCTGTTTGTTAGGATGAGTGCTTTTGACAAAAACTGGACGGATTGCCAGATTAGTGCGTTCCAGCGCTCTCCCTTGATATTTGGGACCCTCCAAGGAAGGACACGAATCGGATGTTGATGAACTACTCTGCTTCCACACTGAACACTTCAAACACCAGCACGTGACCAAAGAAATAATGTCAACAGTGTATGAATCCATCTGAAGATCCATCCATCTATTTTCCGCGCCGCTTATCCTTAGCCGCGTCTCATCTCGACAGCTGTGTGCCGTGTTCCAAGTGATGAATAGAATACATCAAGTGAAGTGAACCACAGGTGGCTCCCTTCAAGTGGAGAAGACAAGACAAGGACAAGCATCGTGGAAATCAGAACGCACCTGAGCTAATGTTTGAGTGGCATTGCAAATGGTGGAAATACTGATTTACGCATTATTTACATGATTTATAATTTGACACAAATGTCTGAAAACACGACTGGCTTCATGAGCTATTTTATGAAGATTTTCTGAAAAAAAAAACCTATCTTCGAAACAGCTTTTGATTAAATCTATCAGCAAAATGTAAAAAATGTGTAGGGGTGTGGCCTCCTCCCCAGCTCCTCACCTGGAGCTCATTGACGCTAATTAGGCCACTCTTATAAGCCACGGGTCGGAAACCTATGGCCGAGATTTTCTTTTGATCTGGTTTGAGTATGCTTTCCTTCCCATTTTATCCCTTCCACGTGGCCTGTTCCGTCTCCCCCATATTTTCACCTTTTCCTTCTCCTTTTTTTCTGCTCGAGAATACGGAAGAACAGGGAAGGAGCAGGGCAGGGATGTGCTAGGGAAGACGGGAGGGTAGGCGTACCTATTTCCAAGTTTCGGTAGAGTCTGGCGCAACGAAAATAAATATAGTTGGAGATATATGCGTGTTGGCCATGGTCCGAGTTAGATTTTCCCCGTGGCTCTTTTTCGTGATGCGAATATGTTGTATAGGTTTGGGGCTGATGGGGGGCAAAAGGATCAGGCCATTGGCCATGTTTGGACTCGGGTATGTTTTGTTTCCCCCCCTCCATTGTATTCTCTGTCTTCCAACTTTTCTCTTTAGTTCAGTTGGTTGTGTTGGTGGGCGTTCTTCCTGCGCAGTACCTGCTTAGCGCGATCCGGGCCCCCCCATTAACGCCGCCGACGGGGTACCGTTTCCCCTCACCGACCGGTGCTTCTTCGAGGGCAGGCCTTCTTTAGTGTTTTGGGTTCTCTTCCCCCTGAAGATGCGTTTTTAGGATCAGGGTCTTCTCTTCCTTATGCCTTCCCCGTTGGCAAAATAAGGTCGGGGAAAGAAGTCACGCCAGCTGGAAACGTGCCCCCCCCCCGGCTCTTTCCGTGCCAGTCGGTTGTGCACCATTTTTCCCCCCGTTTTTACTTTTTCGTTCGGTTTTCGGGCCAATTATTCTAGAATCAACCTTTTAGGATGTATTGCTGGGTTGGCGCGACTCCCCTAGTTGTAATCATACGAAATAGTGGTAAGATACGCTGGGGACCATAGGACATGGGGGGGAAGCTTGTCTTTATTCTCCCCATGACAGGTTGATACTTAGGTCCAATATTTCGTACGCGGTTGGACTCTCTTTCGTGTCCGACTCGGTATTTCTCTCTTGTTCCCGCTTTTCTGTTCTTTTTCTTCGCGCTGTTTTGTCTTTGTTCTTCTGTTGGAGTTGGAGCAGCAAAACTCCGTCCCCTTTTTTTCGATGGAGTCGATCGATACAAGGAAATGGGGCCCTGGGCAAAGGTAGACGCGGCGGAAAAAATGACCTACAGTCCGTTGAAGGGATTTAGAGCGGGGTTTACATTGAGGGGGGTTCTCCCTCACCTGCGGAGTAGAAAATTAAAAAAAAAGTGCCTGGTTTCCCTCTCTGAACCCCAGGATATAGAATATCACTTTGTTGGGGAAGAGGAGAAGCGAAAACAAATGCCGATGGGTCGTCCGTTCGTCGGACAGGAGATATCCTATAAACGAGCATTAAACTAATGCCCTCGGAAAAGGAAATAAGTTCCCCCGCTCTCATTTCAAGTAAGATCTAAGGGACTAGGATGTTCTCGCCGGCTTGCATTGCCTCCCCCTCTTCTACTCGGTAAAACTGAATTAACGTGGGCCCGTACATTTGGGACAGGGGGTCTGCCAGTAGTGAGCCTCAGAAGCGTTGACGTGTCCCCCTAGGATACCGTATGCAATTTCGCCTCCTCTTCTCGCGCGAAAGTGTAAGGTGTTGGTGAAACGGAGAGAAATGGCTACCCATTGCTTTGAGGAGTCTGATAAAACAACGGAAGCGGGCAGTTTTGTAGTTGGTTTCGACCCCCTTAAGTACGTCTCGCCCTTCACCTTCCCTCTTAGTCTCTCCACTTGCTTCCTTCTACCTCTCTCTCTCCTCGACCGCACTGTCCGACTTCGCTGCTCCCGTTTGCTCTCTCTGCTGGGTTCCCTCCCGCAGGGACTTGAAGCAGGGAGGGGCCTGGGGAGTTAAAAAAACTTGGCGTGGGCGGGAGGGGGGGGCTCTAGGGGGGACCTAACATGCCAGAAGAGCGAAGGAATTACATCTGTGTTTAAAACCGGTGCCGGAGGTGAAGGACCAATATATTGAAAACTACAGAGGACCTTCGCCATGGAAAGTTTGAAGAGGAGCGAGGAAAAACTTTCTTCCGTTCTAAAGTTCCTGTTTCAAGCAAAACAATTTCACTTTGTTGAGAGACTAATCTCATTTGCTGAGGACCCTTTCTTGGAACCTGAGTGGCACCGGCACATTTGTTCATATCCTACGAACGCAAGTAAAGGCTATCAAGACACCCTGGGTGGATAGCGACGCACTATGGTCTGGTGCATTATGCGGGGCTACGTAATGTCCCAAAGGGTCTATGACGAGGCAGTTTTTAAAGCGAACTTTCTGCACAGGGTAGTGACCAAAACATTTGTAGTATATGGTGCGTACAGTATAACGAACATCACCCAAGAATAGGATATAACTTTAAATGCCGTTAATTTGGTGCTCACGTAAAGCTACCTGGTTATCTTGAAAGATTTCTGTTCACCCTCACAGCGAAAAGTGCTTCACTGTGGCTTTTGGGACCCTGAGCGCTATTTGCTGACCTAAGTCAATCGAGCTTTGTGTTTCTTGCTCACTATTGGAACGTTTCCAAAACCCTTGTCTACTCCAAGGCGCTGAAAGACAACATGCAAAGACGTGAGAGAGAGTTCTTTTCTAAACATGAATTTATTCATGAAATCAAGAACTGCTCGTGATTTTGCACGGATTTCCATCAGGGCTCATCGCAGGCCACTTTGGGGTTACAGTGTTTTAGTTCTGTGTGTTTGGGTCATTGTGGGATACTGGAGGAGACTACCTGATCCAAGCTTTCCTGAATGGAAGCACTACATTCGCTTTTTTCTGTTAAAATTCCTCGATACGCTTGAGATTGCAAATGTGACTTGCGGGATTTAAGACACCCAGTGCCAGATTAAAAAACGAAAAGCAGCCACAGAACACGGATGAGCCTCGTTCACGGTTCATGCAGTAGGTTCTAGGGTTGCTCTCCTCGTTTATTTTTATCAACACATTCCAGTCTCGTCAGTTTCTTAAGTGACCTTTCAGTAACAGCTTTTTGCTCACAAGTGGAAGATTACGTCACACTTATTTGGAATTGAAAACATGACTGAGTTCTGCATTTTTAAACTTTTCTGTTTTTGCGATAGCCTTCACACGACTGACAAGGGTCCGATGTGTTAGCGGGCCCCGGAGCCATCAATCAGAAGAAGTGTCTTCCTGGGTGAGGAACACATTTGGACAAATGGAGAGCGATGGCTGCGAGGGTCGTTGCAGAGAGGAAGGGGGTTTGCTGTCTTGAGACTCGAAAGACGGCAGCCTAATTCTGGGTTTTCACAATGAGTCAGCTTTGACATTTAAAGTCAGTCCATGCCACACACTTCTGGGACCCTGCTCATTCTGACAGTTTTTGACAGGGGTCTCTGGTTGCATTCATTGTCTCCTCATCAACGGTGAGTATGACACTCTTCACTCTTGGATAAATACGGTAAAATAACCTAATGCGTGAAAATATGGCGACAGTGTTGGCTCGTTTCTGTGTATTACGACTCCAGTTACTCCAATTAATATATGCAACTGTATTTTGAGCGAGTAAGGGAACAGCAAAGCTTCATGTACAGTATTCAGTTGAATTGTAATGTTATAGATCTTTTCACACCAGAAGTTAAACCAACTCAACGCCACAAGAATAAGCACTAGGCGACTTATGCAAGAAAAAAACTTCTTTTAAGGAGGAAACCTCGGACTGACCCGAGTCTTGGTGTGGGGTGGCTCTCTCTGCCTCAACCAGATGGTATTGGATGGAAACGAGAGACAGACAGACAAACAGACAAGACAAGAGCCAGTGAAGTCAGCTCACTTTGCAACAAACTGCAGTTTGGCATATCGGGAAGCATTCTTTAAAAAAGATTATTCTCGCTCCAACACTTCAGTGACTCTTGTGAGGATAAGGGGGTAGTAAAGTGGATGGATAGCTGCCACTCCCAGTTTAAGCTTGCTGTCAAACTAAACAGCAAACAAAGAGAATGCATAAAAACGACCAGATACCAGATGGCCTTGCGTTAACAAAGTTAGTTTAGCTTAATGCTAACAAACAATGCAAAACAGCACAGGCAAGCTAACAAATATCAACTGTGTCACGGTGCATTTCCCTTCACTTCAATGGCAAATGATAAATTTAGAAAAGGGTGTTTTGAATTTTGTGTGCGGTTAAAGAAGTAATTGAACTTGTTTCTCAAGGTGCCACTGCAGTCACTTCGTGAAGTTGTTTTTCCGCATTAGGGCGTGCTGTGATTTGCCGGGCAAGAAGTGTCGGGTCATGTAATTCCAGTCGAGTTGTCCTACGTTTTAGCCAACTTAAGTCTGACTCGAGTTGAGTCATGTCACCCGTGTCCCCCACCTCTGACAGTCAGTTATCCATCATGAGTAAAGTATGACTATAAACAACTTACATCATCTCCCCTCCACCTACACCTGTTTTTCCCCCGCAGATGCACACATATCTTGTTTTAACCTCCCTTTGCAGCCTGTGGTTTTTGGCCCCCTCCGTGCTGTCAATGCAGTGCAAGGATAGGCAATACGCGTGGCCCGTAAAGGCCCCGCACAGTTGCTGCGACAAGTGCCCGCCGGGTAAGACGGCCTCCGCACGGTCTACGTGGGCGCAGCAGCTTTGGTGCAGCGCGCGGTAACAATCTCTTTGCGTGCCGCAGGCCAACATATGATCCGCCGTTCGCCAACCGCTTGCGACATCGAGTGTGGACTTTGCACAGGTGACCGCTACACCGACTCCTACAACGTGCAGATGACCTGCGATGTTTGCAGAATGTGTGACAAATGTGAGTGAACATTTCATTTATTTGACTACATAACGGTTGTCTACAAGTTGAATTCTTTCAAGTCTTGAATCAAAAGCGAGTTTAGTGTTGAAAGATGTCGCGGTATTCCGAGTCTTTCCGCAGGATTCTTGAAGTATGTGGAAAATTGCAGCAGATTGTTGCGTTGTACTTGTGTTGTTGCTGGCACGGTGGTGTAGCGGCTCGCGTTTCTTGGTAAGAATCTCAGCTCGGGCCTTTAGGAGAGGAGTTAGCGTGTTCTCACTGTGATTGGGTGGGTTTTGTTTGGGTACTTCATCACGTCTTCTAAGATCATGCAGGAAAGCTTTTTATGGTTTGATGTAATAAAAAGGGGGTGGCATGGTGGGTCAGCTGGTAAAGCGTTGGCCTCACAGTTCTAAGGACCCAGATTCCATCCCGGCAGCGGCGGTATGGAGTTTGCATGTTCTCCCTGTCCCTGCATGGGTTTTCTCCGGGCACACCGGTTTCCTCCCACGTCCCAAAAACAGGCAACATTAATTGGATGCTCTAAATTGCTCCTAGGTGTGATTGTGAGTGCGACTGTTTGTCTCTATTCACCCTGCGATTGACTAGCAACCAGTTCAGGGTGTACCGCACCTCTGGCCTGTTGACAGCTGGGATAGGCTCCAGCACTCCCCGCGACCCTTGTGAGGATAAGCGGCAAAGAAAATGGATGGTTGGATTAAATAAAAGGTTGATTTGGGCTGCAATGGGTGCAAAAACAACAATTCACATTACCAAAAGAACATGACTGTTTACTTTTTGTCATCGTATATATATATATATATACATTTATATAAAATATAAATAATATATTATACAAACCTCGAAGCCATAGTACAGAGCAAGTTAAGTATTCTCCATTCAAAGGCGTCATGGCACTGCGCTTCTATAATAATCAACATAAATGAATAAATTAATCTTAATGATGGCTTTTGACCTTCAGCCAATATGGAGTACGAGTCCACGTGCCATACCTCTCGAAACGCTGTGTGCAGATGCGAAGCAGGCTACAAATGCACGGATGAGGCGTGCACGGAGTGTTTACGGGTACCAGGAACGGTCAAGTCCAGCACCACAGGTACCCCAATACATCCACGCAAACACAACCTCCGTCCGACGCTAATAAATATTGCAGGTGAGGTGCCAGTGATGGTCTGAATGATATATGTGTATATCTTTTTCATCAACTTTTGTTTTAAGGTTAGGTTAGGGTTAGGTTATAACATATGTTAGCTCCCTCTATGTAGAAGAAGAAGGGGAACTATGAGACCGGGGGGGGGGGGGGTCCCAGTAAGCGTCTGCTACGTACCCAGAGTTCCCCTGTTAATAACGCATGCGCATTCATCACAGGGAGACTTTTCAGCACGGGGGAGCGCTCAGACCGTCACACCGGTTTCATGTGGCATGCATTGAGCTTGTCATCTGATGGTCCACTGGGAACTTGCAATCTTTTTTTTTTTTTTTTTAAGAAATGCTCACTATCTATTAAAACTGCAGTTTGATGTGAAGTTCACTGTCACCATCTAATGCGTGTAACCCAAATTTTTGCTGACAACTCGAGAAATAAAAAAATCAGCTCGCATCTCCAAAAACTTGTAAGTCTGCTCACTCGTAAGAAGCAGTACCACCCGGTGATGTTTTTGTTTTTGTCATCACAGCAGTACTGCTAGTATGCTGTGAACCCGCCTCCTCGCGAAAGTGTAGGAAAAGCAGCGTTCATTCGGCGTGATTGATGCTGAGCCAAAACGGGACACACCTTTACACTATGACAACCTGGGTGAAATAATAGAATTGGAAGAGGCATACAAAGCCCCACCCTCGATCGGTATTAGGTAAACAACACATGATGACAGCATTAAAGTAACGTCTACGTAGCGCCAAAGTTACAAATTGTCTAAATCATATTGCAGTGTGATAAAGAGCCCAGAGTCAATGATTTTCTTTAAAAAAAAAAAAAAAAAAAAAACATCACAGTTTAACTTCGTAGTAACAGAACCATTTTTTTTTTCTCCTCGTGAGAGCAAGAATAGGAAACGCATCAATTCTGAGAGGGTCTGGTACTTACACCGTTGGGTATACATTTGCACTCACGGGCCACTACTTGATTTTTAAAACTGACAGACGGGGAAGCATAAGTGAAGATTTAAGCAGATGTGCTAACCCACAAGTGTCAAACTCGAGGCTCGGGGGCCGGATCCGGCCCGCCGCATGATTTTATGTGGCCCGCAAAGGCAAATCTCGTGTGTCAACTGCTGTGATACATTGTGAAAATCTGAACCAAAATTTTAAATTGTCATATACCATAAATGATAACATTAAGTTATTACAAGCATTTTTGTGAACAATAGTTGAAAAATCCATTACCTTGATGATTTTTAATGGTTTCTCAATCATAATAGCCCTCTGAGATCTGTCCCCTTTCACTGGGGTTATTGCAATAGCAGCACTCCATCAGTATTTTGTTTCCACCCTACTCTTGTTCCCGTAGCCAATTTGTCACCAGAGTGTCATGGTTGCCCAAAACCCGGCGCGGACCTTGTTGACCCGGACGACGTCAGAGCCGGTATGACTCCATTATTATGTGTGTCTTTCGTCCGACGTCTCAACATGTGGCGTGAGGGGTCTTGCCTCAGGACACATCTTGATGTTACCGTTTTACCGTTACCGTTGGGATTTTTGTGTCTAAATTCAGTTTTTACCTTGTCCAAAGTCAGTTTTTACGTTGAGGTACTAAATCAATTTGTTAGCGGCAAAGAGTGAACACGTGTCATTTTTTTGGGCGCCGATTCCACTTGAGTCGCTTTTGGCCGTTTTGCCGTTGTGTGACCTGATTGTTTCCCCTACAGATGCAAAGCACAACTTGGTGGAGATTCTCCCCGTGTGTGCAGTCATAGCAGTCGTTGTCGCCTTGCTTGTCATGGCCTTTCGACAATGGATCAGACCTAAGAACTGTAAGCGTTCAATTAATAGGATAATCTTGTGTCATTTTTAAACGCAATTATAGCCTAGCTTCCCTGTTTATTGTTGCTCAGGCTCCAACTCGGAAGACACACCAACTGCAGTACTTCTGAGCACCGAGGAGAAGGAGGCCTGCAAGCCGGTCCAAGAAATGTGTGGCAAATGTGAGCAAACTGTCGAGGTTTGAA
>NC_037045.1:0-16479 GCF_019802595.1 Syngnathoides biaculeatus
GCTATTGTAGCTTAAAGTAAAGCATAACTCTGAAGATGTTAAAATGGGTTATCAAAAACCCCAAAAGCACAAAAGTTTGGTCCTAACTTTACTGTCGCCTAAAGCTAGATTTACACATGTAAGTATCCGCACTCCAGTGAGAATGCCCTTAACTCTCTTATGAGATAAAGGAGCAGGTATCAGGCACGCACTACTGCCCACAACACCTTGCTTAGCCACACCCTCAAGGGAATTCAACAGTGATAGACATTAAGCCATAAGTGCAAACTTGACTTAGTCAAAGCTTTTTAGGGCCGGTAAAACTCGTGCCAGCCACCGCGGTTATACGAGAGGCTCAAGCTGACAGAATTCGGCGTAAAGAGTGGTTAGGAGTAAAAAAAATTAAAGCTAAACCCCTTCAAAGCCGTTATACGCATTCGAAGACCTGAAATCCCATTACGAAAGTGGCTTTAATCCCCTGAACCCACGAAAGCTATGGAACAAACTGGGATTAGATACCCCACTATGCATAGCCGTAAACATTGATTCATCTTACCCTTAATCCGCCCGGGGACTACAAGTATTAACTTAAAACCCAAAGGACTTGGCGGTGCTTTAGACCCACCTAGAGGAGCCTGTTCTAGAACTGATAACCCCCGTTAAACCTCACCCTCCCTTGTTATTCCCGCCTATATACCGCCGTCGTCAGCTTACCCTTTGAGGGCATCAAAGTGAGCATAATTGGCACACCCCAAAACGTCAGGTCGAGGTGTAGTACATGGGAGGGGAAGAAATGGGCTACATTCGTCCACCGACGAACAACGAATGATCTATTGAAATATAGACCTAAAGGAGGATTTAGTAGTAAAAGGAAAACAGAGTGTTCCTTTGAAAACAGCTCTGAAGCGCGCACACACCGCCCGTCACTCTCCCCTAGAACTCAAACAGCATAACTAATACAAGACTATCTAAAGGGGAGGCAAGTCGTAACATGGTAAGTGTACCGGAAGGTGCACTTGGAATACAAGGCATAGCTAAGCAAGTCAAAGCATCTCCCTTACACTGAGAAGACGTCTATGCAAATTGGACTACCTTGACACCCCAAAACTAGCCTATAAGAAAAAATCAACTAACCCCTATCCATAACCCCTCATACACCACTAACTAATAATCAAATCATTCTTCCCCCTAAGTACGGGAGACAGAAAAGGAAAAAAGAGCTATAGAAAAAGTACCGTAAGGGAACGATGAAAGAGAATTGAAACAACTCATTCAAGTACATAAAAGCAGAGATTTAACCTCGTACCTTTTGCATCATGGTTTAGCAAGTATACCCAAGCAAAGAGAACTTAAGTTTGAACACCCGAAATCAAGTGAGCTACTCCGAGACAGCCTAATGGGCCAACCCGTATCTGTGGCAAAAGATTGGGAAGAGCTCTGAGTAGAGGTGAAAAACCTACCGAACTAGATTATAGCTGGTTGCCTGAGAAATGGATAAGAGTTCAGCCTACTTACAAACCAAATCAACAAATTATAACTAAGCAGAGTATGTTAAGTAAGTAGAGTTAGTCAGAAGGGGTACAGCTCTTCTGACCAAAGACACAACTTTTTAAGCAGGATAAGGATCATATTATATTAAAGGTTAATGCCCCAGTGGGCCTAAGAGCAGCCACCTGAAAAGAAAGCGTTAAAGCTTAAGCAAATTAACCCCTAAAATTAGGATATTATTTCCTAATCCTCTACAAATATCAGGCCATCCCACCTTTAAGGGAGAGATAATGCTAAAATGAGTAATAAGAAGGATAAGACCTTCTCCAACCACAAGTGTAAACCGAAACGAACCCGCACCGATAATTAACGGGCCCAAAACCAGAGGGTAATGATTGAACCACACAAGAAAACCCATCAACCACACTCCGTTAACCTTACACTAGGGTGGCTTTAAGGAAAGAATTAAAGGAGAAGAAGGAACTCGGCAAACATTACTAGCCTCGCCTGTTTACCAAAAACATCGCCTCTTGACTATCACTAATAAGAGGTCCCGCCTGCCCCGTGACTATAAGTTTAACGGCCGCGGTATTTTGACCGTGCAAAGGTAGCGCAATCACTTGTCTTTTAAATAAAGACCTGTATGAATGGCACGACGAGGGCTCAACTGTCTCCTTCCCCATATCAATGAAATTGATCCCCCCGTGCAGAAGCGGGCATAACAACATAAGACGAGAAGACCCTGTGGAGCTTTAAATGACTGAATAACTTACATAAAAACCTTTAGATAAACCAGCAAACTAAGTTAAACCTTATTCAAATATTTTTGGTTGGGGTGACCACGGGGTAAAATCCAACCCCCGCGAGGACTGAGGATAAAATCCTCAAAACTAAGAGCACCAGCTCTAAGTATTAATAAAATTAACCTATAGATCCGGATAGGCCGATCAACGGACCGAGTTACCCCAGGGATAACAGCGCAATCCTCTTACAGAGCCCATATCGCCAAGAGGGTTTACGACCTCGATGTTGGATCAGGACATCCTAATGGTGTAACCGCTATTAAGGGTTCGTTTGTTCAACGATTAAAGTCCTACGTGATCTGAGTTCAGACCGGAGTAATCCAGGTCAGTTTCTATCTAATGATATGATCTCCTTTAGTACGAAAGGACCAAGGAGATGAGGCCAATGCAAAATGTAAGCCTCGCCCCCACCTATTGAAGTAATCTCAAATAGGTAGGGGGCCTAATCATTACCCGAAAATAACGGTTGTTGAGGTGGCAGAGCCCGGACAATGCAAAAGACCTAAGCCCTTTAAACAGAGGTTCAACTCCTCTTCTCAACTATGATAACCTTAATCACATTTATCCTCAACCCATTAGCATGTATTATCCCTATTCTCCTTGCAGTAGCATTTCTAACCCTTCTTGAACGCAAAGTCCTAGGCTACATACAATTTCGTAAAGGGCCAAACATCGTTGGACCCTATGGTTTACTCCAACCTATTGCCGATGGCATTAAACTGTTTATTAAAGAACCAATCCGCCCCTCTACAGCATCTCCCTTACTCTTCCTCCTCACACCTATGCTTGCACTTACCCTTGCACTCACACTCTGAACCCCTTTACCTATGCCTCAACCAGTCACTAATATCAACCTTAGTATTCTATTTATTTTAGCCCTCTCAAGCCTTGCAGTGTACTCAATCCTAGGCTCAGGCTGAGCCTCAAATTCAAAATATGCATTAATTGGGGCTCTACGGGCAGTCGCCCAAACCATCTCATATGAAGTTAGCCTAGGACTTATTCTTCTTGCATCCATTATCTTCACGGGAAACTTTACACTACAAACCTTCAACATTACACAAGAAGCCGCATGACTAATCATTCCCGCATGACCACTAGCACTAATATGATACACCTCAACCCTGGCAGAAACTAACCGAGCCCCTTTTGATTTAACAGAAGGTGAGTCCGAATTAGTCTCGGGGTTTAATGTAGAATACGCAGCCGGACCTTTCGCATTATTCTTCCTCGCAGAATATGCCAATATTCTTCTTATAAACACCCTCTCGGCCACCCTTTTCCTTGGCGCATCTCACATCCCCCTCCTTCCACAACTAGATACTATTAATCTAATAACTAAAGCAACAATCTTGTCCCTTGTATTCCTATGAGTACGCGCTTCATACCCTCGATTCCGTTACGACCAGCTCATGCATTTAATCTGAAAAAACTTCCTACCTTTAACGCTAGCTATGGTTATTTGACATCTCTCACTCCCAATTGCATTCATAGGATTACCCCCTCACATTTAGAGGACTTGTGCCTGAATTATAGGACCACTTTGATAGAGTGAATCATGAAGGTTAAAATCCTCCCAAGTCCTTAGAAAGAAGGGATTCGAACCCCACTTAAGAGATCAAAACTCTTCGTGCCTCCTCTACACTACTTCCTAAGTAAGGTAAGCTAAATAAGCTTTTGGGCCCATACCCCAAAAATGTAGGTTAAACCCCTCCCTTTACTAATGAACCCATATATCCTTTTTATTCTAATCTCCAGTTTAGGATTAGGAACAACAATTACATTCATAAGCTCACACTGGCTCCTAGCATGAATAGGTTTAGAAATTAATACACTAGCCATTATTCCACTTATAGCCCAACACCATCACCCTCGTTCTGTAGAAGCATCCACAAAATATTTCCTTACCCAAGCTACAGCAGCGGCTATAATCCTATTTGCCAGCTCAACAAACGCTTGACTTACTGGTCAATGAGCAATTAACCAACTATCCCACCCCCTCCCTATTATACTAATTACAATAGCACTAGCACTAAAAATTGGACTCGCTCCTTTACACACCTGACTTCCCGAGGTACTCCAGGGCCTGGATTTAAATACAGGACTAATCCTCTCGACTTGACAAAAACTAGCCCCATTCGCCCTATTCACCCAGATTCCTCAATTTAACCCAACTATCGTATGCACAATAGCTATCCTTTCAACACTTGTTGGGGGTTGAGGTGGGTTAAACCAAACACAACTACGCAAAATCCTGGCTTATTCATCAATTGCTCATCTCGGCTGAATAGTAATTATCATACAATACTCACCATCCCTTACACTCCTAACACTACTTATCTATATCCTAATAACATTCTCAGCTTTCAACTTATTTAAAATAAACAAATCAACATCCCTTAACATATTAGCAATCTCCTCATATAAATCCCCTATACTTACTGCATTAACCCCCCTTATTATATTATCCCTAGCAGGGCTTCCCCCCCTCACAGGTTTTGGACCAAAATGATTAATTCTTCAAGAACTGACAAAGCAAGACCTCACTTTTATAGCAACCGTAACTGCCTTATCAGCCCTTTTAAGCCTTTACTTCTACTTACGTCTATCTTATACCATAACCCTACTAATATCTCCTAACAACACTCCCGGCACAGCCCCGTGGCGATTAAACACATCTTGTATAACATTCCCCCTCAGCGCCTCCTTAAGCACCTCTATTTTACTCCTACCTATTCTCCCTGCTCTTATAGTAATAGTAAAATAGGATTTTAGGCTAATAGAGACCAGGGGCCTTCAAAGCCCCAAGTAGAGGTGAAAATCCCCTAACTCCTGATAAAACTTGCAAGACATTAACTCACATCTCTTGTATGCAAAACAAGCACTTTAATTAAGCTAAAGCCTTACTAGATGAGAAGGCCTTGATCCTACAAATTCCTAGTTAACAGCTAGACGCCCTAACCAGTGAGCATTCATCTACTTTCCCCCGCCTCCCGGGGGAGAAAAGGCGGGGGAAAGCCCCGGCCGTGTCAATCGGCAACTCAAGATTTGCAATCTCGTATGTAAACACCTCAAGGCTTGGTACGAAGGGGGCTTAAACCTCTGTATGTGGGACTACAATCCACCGCTTGCTCAGCCATCCTACCTGTGGCAATCACTCGTTGATTTTTCTCTACAAACCATAAAGATATTGGTACCCTTTATTTAGTATTTGGTGCATGAGCTGGAATAGTCGGGACCGCCCTAAGCCTACTTATCCGAGCAGAGCTAAGCCAACCCGGGGCCCTACTAGGGGATGATCAGATTTATAATGTAATTGTCACCGCCCATGCATTCGTCATAATTTTCTTTATAGTTATACCAATCATGATTGGCGGCTTTGGTAATTGGTTAGTTCCACTAATAATTGGGGCACCCGATATAGCCTTCCCCCGAATAAACAATATAAGCTTCTGGCTTCTTCCGCCCTCTTTTCTTCTTCTCCTTGCCTCATCTGGGGTTGAAGCAGGAGCAGGCACCGGATGAACTGTTTATCCACCCCTTGCAGGTAACCTCGCCCATGCAGGAGCATCAGTAGACCTTACTATTTTCTCCCTTCACTTAGCAGGAGTTTCCTCAATCCTAGGGGCAATTAACTTCATCACCACTATTATTAACATAAAACCACCCTCTATTTCCCAATACCAAACACCCTTGTTCGTCTGAGCCGTCCTAATTACTGCTGTCCTCCTTCTATTGTCACTCCCAGTTTTGGCAGCCGGCATTACAATACTCCTCACAGACCGCAACCTTAATACAACCTTTTTTGACCCTGCCGGAGGGGGTGACCCAATTCTTTACCAACACCTGTTTTGATTTTTCGGCCATCCAGAAGTATATATTCTTATCCTCCCGGGGTTTGGAATAATCTCCCACATTGTCGCCTATTATGCCGGTAAAAAAGAACCCTTTGGTTACATAGGAATAGTTTGAGCAATAATAGCAATCGGCCTACTAGGGTTTATCGTATGAGCCCACCATATGTTTACAGTCGGCATAGATGTAGACACTCGTGCCTACTTTACCTCAGCTACCATAATCATCGCCATCCCCACCGGAGTCAAAGTATTCAGCTGATTAGCCACCCTTCATGGAGGGGTGATCAAATGAGAAACACCCCTACTTTGAGCCCTTGGTTTTATCTTCTTATTTACAGTAGGAGGCCTAACAGGTATTGTATTAGCGAACTCCTCCTTAGATATCGTCCTGCACGACACATATTACGTAGTAGCCCATTTCCATTATGTATTATCCATAGGAGCCGTATTTGCTATTATAGCAGGGTTTGTACACTGATTCCCCTTATTCACAGGGTTTACACTTCACAATACATGGACAAAAATTCATTTTGGGGTAATATTTGCAGGTGTGAACCTAACATTCTTTCCCCAACACTTCTTAGGTTTAGCCGGGATACCTCGACGATATTCAGACTACCCAGACGCCTACACACTTTGAAATACCATTTCATCTATTGGGTCTTTAATTTCCTTAATCGCTGTAATTATATTCCTATTTATCCTATGAGAAGCATTTGCGGCCAAACGGGAGGTGTTATCTGTAGAAATAGTCACAACAAACGTGGAATGGCTACATGGCTGTCCTCCGCCCTACCACACCTTTGAAGAACCCGCATTCGTTCAAATTCGCTTGAGCTAACGAGAAAAGAGGGAATTGAACCCCCATATGATGGTTTCAAGCCAACCGCATAACCGCTCTGCCATTTTCTTTATAAGATGTTAGTAAAATATTACACTGCCTTGTCAAGGCAGAGTTGCGAGTTAAACCCTCGCACATCTTGAATAATGGCCCATCCCGCACAACTAGGTTTTCAAGACGCTGCATCACCTGTTATAGAAGAACTCCTTCACTTTCATGACCATGCCTTAATAATCGTGTTCCTTATTAGCACATTAGTCCTATATATTATTGTTGCTATAGTGACTACCAAATTAACCAATAAATTTCTATTAGACTCCCAAGAAATTGAAATCATTTGGACTGTCCTCCCCGCAATTATCCTAACCCTTATTGCCCTTCCATCCTTACGAATCCTTTATTTAATAGACGAAGTTAATGACCCCCACCTTACAATTAAAGCAGTTGGTCACCAATGGTATTGAAGCTATGAGTATACCGACTATGAAGACCTAGCTTTCGATTCATATATAATCCCTACCCAAGACCTCGCCCCAGGGCAATTCCGCCTTCTTGAAGCTGATCACCGAATAGTAATCCCTGTGGAATCCCCAATCCGAGTATTAGTATCCGCAGAAGATGTCCTCCACTCATGGGCCGTCCCATCACTAGGTGTTAAGATAGATGCAGTTCCAGGCCGACTAAACCAAACAGCCTTTATCACATCACGCCCCGGGGTGTTTTATGGCCAATGCTCAGAGATCTGCGGGGCCAACCACAGCTTTATACCAATTGTAGTAGAAGCTGTACCACTTGAACACTTCGAAAACTGATCCTCATTACTACTTGAAGACGCCTCGTTAAGAAGCTAAACAGGACCAGCATTAGCCTTTTAAGCTAAAGATTGGTGGCCACCAACCACCCCTAACGACATGCCCCAGCTAAACCCACACCCCTGATTCCTCATTCTTATCTTTTCATGATTTATTATACTAGCTATTATCCCACCTAAAATCTTATCCCATAAATTCCCTAACAACCCCGACTCACAAGTTGTTAAAACACCTAAAACCCTACCCTGAAACTGAAAATGGCACTAAATTTTTTCGACCAGTTTATAAGCCCCACACTCCTAGGATTACCCCTGATAGCGCTAGCCCTTATATTTCCTTGAGTTCTTCTACCTACCCTTTCATCCCGCTGACTTAATAATCGATTACTTACACTCCAAAGCTGATTTATTAACCGATTCACATCCCAATTACTCCTACCTATTAATTTAGGCGGTCACAAATGAGCCCTTATATTCACATCCCTTATAATTTTTATTCTCACTCTCAACATAATAGGCCTCCTCCCCTACACATTTACACCTACTACTCAACTCTCTCTTAATATAGGACTGGCAGTACCCTTATGATTAGCAACCGTTATTATTGGTATACGTAATCAACCGACACATTCCTTAGGCCATCTTCTTCCAGAAGGAACCCCCACACCCTTAATTCCAGTTCTCATTATTATTGAAACTATTAGCCTATTTATTCGACCTCTAGCCCTTGGCGTCCGCCTGACTGCTAATTTAACAGCAGGCCACCTACTGATTCAACTTATCGCCACAGCAGCCTTTATTCTTCTACCTTTAATACCTACAGTTGCTTTAATAACAACCACTTTATTATTCCTACTAACACTCCTAGAAATTGCTGTGGCTATAATTCAAGCGTACGTGTTTGTCCTATTACTAAGTCTTTACTTACAAGAAAATGTCTAATGGCCCACCAAGCACACGCATACCATATAGTAGACCCCAGCCCATGACCCCTTACAGGTGCTATTGCTGCCCTGTTAATAACATCCGGCTTAGCCATCTGATTTCACTTCAACTCCATTATTTTAATAACGCTAGGTCTTGCCTTATTAGTTCTAACCATAATTCAATGATGACGGGACATCATCCGCGAAGGCACATTCCAAGGACATCATACACCGCCAGTCCAAAAAGGCCTCCGCTATGGTATAATCCTTTTTATTACATCAGAAGTGTTCTTCTTTCTTGGCTTTTTCTGAGCATTCTACCACTCCAGCCTAGCCCCTACACCCGAATTAGGGGCCTGCTGACCCCCTGCGGGAGTCCGTACTCTTAACCCCTTCGAAGTACCCCTTCTTAACACAGCCGTATTACTAGCCTCCGGAGTGACAGTCACCTGAGCACATCATAGCATTATAGAAGGCAAACGAAAACAAGCCATCCACTCACTAACCCTAACTATCCTCTTAGGTTTCTACTTTACATTTCTTCAAGCCATAGAGTATTACGAAGCCCCTTTCACAATCGCCGACGGCGTATATGGCTCTACCTTTTTCGTAGCTACAGGATTTCATGGACTCCACGTCATTATTGGCTCAACATTCCTAACAGTCTGCCTAATACGACAAATCCAGTATCATTTTACATCAGAACACCATTTCGGCTTCGAAGCCGCCGCTTGATATTGACATTTTGTTGACGTAGTTTGATTATTCCTTTACATCTCACTTTACTGATGAGGATCTTATCTTTTTAGTACAAATAGAATTAGTGACTTCCAATCACTTGATCTTAGTTAAAACCTGAGAAAAGATAATGAATTTATTAACATGTGTTCTTATGATTACCATAACCTTGTCACTCATCCTAGCTATTGTCTCATTTTGACTGCCTCAAATAAGCCCAGACCCAGAAAAACTTTCACCTTATGAATGCGGATTTGACCCCCTAGGATCAGCCCGATTACCATTCTCATTACGATTCTTCCTTATCGCCATTCTATTCCTTCTTTTTGATTTAGAAATCGCCCTTCTCTTACCAATTCCTTGAGGAATTCAATTAGAATCCCCTCTAACCACTTTTTCTTGAGCCTCCGCCGTCCTTATCCTTCTCACTTTGGGCCTAATCTATGAATGACTCCAAGGGGGTTTAGAGTGAGCAGAGTAGGCGGTTAGTTTAATTAAAACATTTGATTTCGGCTCAAAAACATGCGGTTTAACTCCACAACCACCTAATGACCCCTGTACATTTTACCTTTTCAACTACTTTTACTCTTGGATTAATAGGCCTAGCATTACACCGCACCCATCTATTATCCGCTTTATTATGTCTAGAAGGCATAATATTATCCCTATATGTGGCCCTTTCATTATGAACCCTTCAATTAGACTCTATTAATTTCTCCCCTTCTCCTATGCTCCTACTAGCTTTCTCAGCATGTGAAGCAAGTGCAGGTTTAGCACTCTTAGTCGCCACTTCCCGCACCCATGGAACAGACCAAATAAAAGCCCTAAATATCCTCCAATGTTAAAAATTCTTATTCCCACCCTAATACTAATCCCAACCACCTGATTATCCCCCCATAAATGATTATGACCCCTTTCATTAATTTATAGCCTAACCATTGCTCTTTTTAGCCTATTGTGAACAAAATGATCCTCAGAAACAGGCTGGACTACCTTAAGCTTAATTATAGGTACTGACCCATTATCTACGCCCCTTTTAATTTTATCATGCTGATTGTTACCCTTAATAATTATTGCAAGCCAAAACCACACATCCCTTGACCCCCCTAACCGACAACGAACCTATATTACCCTTCTCATCTTACTTCAGGCTTTCCTGATCTTAGCCTTCGGTGCAACCGAACTAATCATGTTCTATATTATATTTGAAGCCACATTAATCCCAACCCTTCTTATTATTACCCGATGAGGTAATCAAACAGAACGTCTGAACGCAGGTACTTACTTTTTATTTTATACACTAGCAGGCTCACTACCATTACTGGTGGCCCTTCTACTCCTACAAAACTCCACAGGAACCCTATCACTACTTACTTTGCAATATTCCGACCCTATAAAACTTATCTCCCACACTGACAAATTCTGATGGGTAGCATGCCTTCTAGCCTTCCTCGTAAAAACACCCCTTTATGGCATTCACCTTTGACTTCCCAAAGCTCATGTAGAAGCACCTATTGCAGGTTCTATAGTCCTAGCCGCAGTTTTACTTAAACTAGGGGGTTACGGCATAATACGTCTTATAGTTAGCCTAGAGCCATTAACCAAAGAACTCAGCTATCCCTTCCTCATTCTAGCCCTTTGAGGCATTATCATAACAGGCTCCATTTGCTTACGTCAAACAGACCTAAAATCCCTAATCGCATACTCCTCAGTCAGCCATATAGGTCTTGTCACTGCCGGTATTCTTATTCAAACACCCTGAGGATTTACTGGAGCCCTTACCCTAATAATTGCCCACGGTCTAACATCCTCAGCACTCTTCTGTTTAGCCAATACTAATTATGAACGAACTCATAGTCGAACCATAATTCTTGCTCGAGGGTTGCAAATAATTCTCCCACTAATAGCAACCTGATGATTTATCTCCAGCTTAGCTAATCTCGCCCTACCCCCTTTACCCAACCTTATAGGAGAGTTAATGATTATCACCTCTGTATTTAATTGGTCCCCTTTAACTCTCTTACTAACAGGCCTAGGAACACTAATTACAGCTGGTTACTCACTCTACCTCTTCTTAATTACTCAACGAGGTCCATTAACTAACCACCTGACCTCAATTGACCCTTCACACTCCCGCGAACATTTGTTATTAACCCTTCATCTGCTACCCCTCCTTATAATTATTCTTAAACCCGAAATAATTTGGGGTTGAGCCTGTTGTAGGCATAGTGTAAACAAAACGTTAGATTGTGATTTTAAAAATAGAGGTTAAAACCCCCTTGCCAACCGAGAGAGGCCTAGAGGCAATAATGACTGCTAATCCTTATCTCCTTGGTTAAATCCCAGGGCTCACTCGCCTGCTTAGAAGGATAACAGCTCATCCGTTGGTCTTAGGAACCAAAAACTCTTGGTGCAAATCCAAGCAGCAGCTATGCACTCTCCTCTTTTAATAACAACAACCCTATTAATTATCTTTGCCCTCCTAATTAACCCCCTTCTCTTAACATTTACACCCTCCCCACTGCCTAACCGCTGACACTCCACCTCAGTTAAAAACTCAGTTAAAATAGCCTTCTTTACCAGTCTAATTCCCCTCTTTCTATTCCTGGATAAGGGTACAGAAACCATTATTACCACTTGATCATGAATAAATTTAATAACATTTGACATCTCTATCAGCCTGAAATTTGATCTCTATTCAATTACTTTTATCCCCGTTGCCCTTTATGTTACATGATCCATCCTAGAATTTGCCTCATGATACATACACTCCGATCCCTATATTAACCGATTTTTTAAATACCTTTTAATATTTCTTATCGCTATAATTGTCCTAGTAACTGCTAACAATATATTCCAACTGTTTATTGGGTGAGAAGGGGTTGGAATTATATCATTCCTTTTAATTGGTTGATGGTATGCTCGAGCAGATGCCAACACAGCTGCACTCCAAGCTGTTCTTTACAACCGAATTGGAGATATTGGCTTAATCTTAGCTATAGCCTGAATTGCAATAAACCTCAACTCCTGAGAAATTACTCAAGTCTTCACTCTTGCCTCTAATCAAGACTTAACTCTCCCCTTAGTGGGACTTATCTTAGCAGCAACTGGTAAATCAGCCCAGTTTGGCCTCCACCCCTGGCTCCCCTCGGCCATGGAGGGTCCTACTCCGGTATCCGCCCTTCTGCACTCTAGCACAATAGTGGTAGCAGGAATTTTCCTCCTAATCCGCCTTAACCCCTTAATAGAACAAAACCCCTTAACACAAACCCTATGTCTTTGTCTAGGCGCATTAACCACCCTATTTACAGCCCTTTGTGCTCTAACACAAAATGATATTAAAAAAATTGTAGCATTCTCCACATCAAGTCAACTTGGCCTTATAATAGTAACCTTAGGGCTTAATCAACCTCAACTAGCTTTCCTTCACATCTGCACACACGCCTTTTTCAAAGCTATGTTATTCCTCTGTTCAGGGTCTATCATCCATGCTTTAAATGACGAACAAGACATCCGAAAAATAGGAGGTATACACCAACTCACCCCATTTACATCCTCCTCACTGACCCTTGGAAGTCTTGCTCTCACAGGCACCCCTTTCTTAGCAGGATTTTTTTCTAAAGACGCTATTATTGAGTCATTAAACACCTCATACTTAAACGCCTGAGCCCTTGTTCTAACCCTAGTAGCAACTTCTTTAACTGCTATCTACAGTCTTCGCCTCACCTTTTTTGTGACTATAGGCCACCCTCGGTTCAACCCCTTATCACCTATTAATGAAAATAACCCAATGGTAATTAACCCTATTAAACGATTAGCATGAGGAAGTATAGCAGCAGGCCTTCTAATTACCTCAAATATTTTACCCATTAAATTACCTGTTATAACTATACCCACCCCTATTAAACTAGCAGCAATTATTGTGACCATTATTGGACTTCTAATCGCTCTTGAACTAGCACTAATCACCTCTAAACAGCATACCGCACTGCCCAAACGCTCACCCTATTTATTCTCTAATATATTGGGATTTTTCCCAACCATTATTCACCGCCTCCCTACCAAATTGTCCATAATTCTAGGACAAAATATTGCCACCCAAACCGTTGACTTGGCATGATTAGAGAAAGTAGGACCAAAAGCCTCAACCTTATTAAACCTCCCTTTAATTACTACTACAAGCAACGCCCAAAAAGGAGCTATTAAAACCTTCCTTATGTTTTTTACCCTCACAATCATATTAACCCTGCCCTCACTCCTTTAAACTACTCGCAATGCCCCTCGACTTAAACCTCGAGTTAACTCTAATACAACAAACAAAGTCAATAAAAGCACTCAAACACTAATTACCAGTATTCACCCCCCAGAAGAATATATTAAGGCTACACCAGAAGTATCCCCACGAAAAAGAGACAACTCCGACAACTCATCTACAGGCACTCAAGAGTGTTCAAATCAACCTCCTTGAAATACAAAAGACACCAAACCTACTACCCCTAAATATAATACCCCATAAACCGCAACTGATCAGCTTCCCCAACTTTCGGGGTAAGGCTCCGCTGCCAGAGCCGCAGAATATGCAAATACAACCAACATCCCACCCAAATAGATCAAGAACAAAACAAGAGATAAAAAGGAACCTCCATGAACAATTAACACCCCACAACCAAGACCCGATACTATTACTAAACCAAACGCAGCAAAATAAGGAGAGGGGTTTGAAGCTACCCCAATCAAACCTAGTACTAAACCAAACAATAACAAAGACATCAAATAAGTCATAATTTCCGCCAGGGTTTTAACCAAGGATAATGATTTGAAAAACCACCGTTATAACTTAACTACAGAAACTTAATGGCCAACCTCCGCAAAACCCACCCAATTATTAAAATTGCCAACAATGCAATCGTAGACCTTCCTGCCCCTTCAAACATTTCTGTTTGGTGAAATTTCGGCTCTCTCTTGGGGTTGTGTTTAGCTGCACAAATCCTTACAGGCCTATTCCTAGCCATACATTATACCTCTGATATCGCAACTGCATTCTCTTCAGTTGCTCACATCTGCCGTGACGTTAACTACGGCTGACTTATCCGCAATATACACGCTAACGGCGCATCTTTCTTCTTCATTTGTATTTACATACATATCGCCCGCGGTCTCTACTACGGATCTTATCTATACAAAGAAACATGAAACATCGGAGTCGTACTTCTACTCTTAGTTATAGCAACTGCCTTTGTAGGATACGTCCTGCCCTGAGGGCAAATATCATTTTGAGGGGCTACAGTTATTACCAATTTAATATCAGCTGTACCTTACGTAGGAAATGATTTAGTACAGTGAGTTTGAGGGGGCTTTTCAGTCGATAACGCCACCCTAACCCGCTTCTTCGCATTCCATTTCCTCCTACCCTTTATTGTAGCTGCTGCCACCCTGATTCACCTCGTCTTCCTTCATGAAACAGGCTCAAATAACCCCGCAGGGTTAAACTCAGACACTGACAAAATCTCATTTCACCCCTACTTCTCCTATAAGGATTTATTAGGGTTCGCAGTGCTTCTTATTGCACTAACATCCTTAGCCCTATTTAACCCCAACCTACTTGGGGACCCTGACAACTTCACCCCTGCAAACCCCTTAGTCACTCCCCCGCACATTAAACCTGAGTGGTACTTTCTCTTTGCATACGCCATCCTACGCTCCATTCCTAATAAATTAGGAGGAGTACTAGCCCTTCTCTCGTCCATCTTAATCCTTATGCTCGTCCCTATTCTCCACACGTCTAAACAACGAGGATTGATATTCCGACCCATAAGTCAACTATTATTTTGGACCCTTGTAGCAGACATACTTATCCTAACCTGAATTGGAGGAATGCCCGTTGAACCCCCTTACATCATCATCGGACAGGTTGCATCAGTTGTCTACTTCCTTATTTTTATTATCCTGGCCCCCTCAGCCGCATGGACAGAAAACAAGATTATAAAATGAGCATGTAATAGTAGCTCAAACTGAGAGCGCCGGTCTTGTAAGCCGGAGGCCGGAGGTTAAAACCCTCCCTCTTACTCAGAAAAAGGGGCGTCGAACCCCCACCGCCGGCTCCCAAAGCCAACATTCTCCCACTAAACTATTTTCTGAAGTACATGTATGGGATTTCCATATATATATATATGCCACATATTAAGTAATACTTTAGGACATTACTATGTATTATCACCATTATCTTATATAAAACATAGTACCCCCACATTACAACTAAGGTAGACATAAACCCCTTAGTCAAAAAATAACATTTTAATAAATAGTATTAGCGAAATTTAAGACCTAACACAATATCCAGTAGTTATGATATACCAGGACTCAATTAACTATGAAATTAAACATTAATGCGCAGTAAGAGCCCACCAACAAGCACATAACTTAATGCCAACGGTTCTTGATGGTCAGGAGCATTAATTGTGAGGGTAGCTACCTAAAAGGTGAATTATTCCTGGCATTTGGTTCCTACTTCAGGAGCATTAATTTATTAAACCTCACACTTTCATTGACGCTTGCATAAGTTAATGGTGGTCAACTTACGACTCGTTACCCACCTAGCCGGGCGTTCTCTCCACGGGGGCAGTTGGTTCCTTTTTTCTTTTTCCTTTCATCTGGCATTTCAGAGTGCGCACGGTATTAGTTGACAAGGTTGCACATTTTCTTGCTTGATATAAATATAGTGAATGTTGGAAAGACATTACTTTAGAATTGCATATTACTCTTTCTAGAGCATAATATACCATATCTAAGACCTAACTTCCTATAGATCACCCCCTCTTAGGTTTTTTTCCGTCTTCAAACCCCCCTACCCCCTAAAGTCCTAAAAATTATTATACTCCTGCAAACCCCCCGGAAACAGGATAATTCTCGACTTAGAGCTTAGGCCCCCCTTCACACGTTTGTTAAATATTTGATATTTGTGATATTATAGTATTACACTAATTAACATTTATATGTATACCTTACTTGGAAGTACCCAACAAAATACTAAAATGCC